>NC_056520.1:14857083-14904400 GCF_014905685.2 Nematolebias whitei
ATATATATATATATATATATATATATATATATATATATATATATATACACATACATGTATATGAAATTAAATGCAATATTATTCCAAACCTTTATTGAAAGGTACTTCCAAGACTTTCCAACAAAGTTAAGTTAGATCATCTGGGCAATTTATTTTTATTTTTTTTAGATGTTTTGTCCTTCATCCAAAAGACTTCTTCAGTCCAAAGAGCCACAACATACTCAGTCCCACAAGCAGCACACCCACATAGCAGATAAACCAGTCTGCTGGTGATAAGATGGATTCTCCGGCCCACCCTCTCCCCTGTCAACTTCTCTTAGGCAGCCATATCCAACGTGGTTCAAAACATCAAAGTTCATGCTCAATAATCCAGACAGAAAAAAATCCAGCACAGTTCAGTCATGTCATCTGGGCGATTTATTGTTGAGACGTTTCGTCCTTCATCCAAAGGATTTCATCAGTCCAAGAAGCCACAACAAACTCAGTCCCACAAGCAGCACACTCACATAGTGGATCAACCGGTCTGCTGGTGATAAGATGGTTTCTGGGGCCCACCCTCTCCACCGTCGACTTCTCTGACGCAGCTATAGCCAAAGTGGTTCATGCTCAATAATTAGGGTAAAAAAAAATTCAACAAAGTTCAGTGAGCTCATCTGGACGATTAATTGTTTTTGGTGAGACTTTTTGTCCTTCATCCATTCAATCTTTCATCAGGATTTTTTTTACCTGGATTATTGAACATGAACTTTGATCTTCCAAGACGTCGTTTGTCCGAAGAGGACAAGTTGGCAGTGTGGTGCATGGGGTAAACAATTAAATACACTTTTGTTACAATACAGTAAACTGTCAGATTACCAACCTGGCAAAACCAAATCCTAAAACACCATTTTAATCTAAAAACTTTGAATTTTTACGTCCAAGACATTTTAGTTAGTCTTATGTTGACTTGCAGCATAAGTGCTTTCAGACTGATTAGGATGTATTCATAGATATGAGTATTTTCTGTATTTGCACACACTTGTTTAAGTTGTCACTCACTGAGGTATCTCCTTTACCACATGAAAGACACGGGAAAACTATTTCTCATCAGGCAAAAACCAAAACAACACCCCCCAAAAAACAGTCCCATCCTTCTCTTAGCTGTAGGTCAAAGTCATTAACCTACATCTAATGGAAGACTGAGAACAGCTGAAAGAAGACATCCAACACATGACGGTACCATTTCCCCACAAACTGTAGTTTTTGTGTGCTGAGGCTTTGTAAAAAGTAGGTCTGGGGTTCATTTTTCACCTGTGACTCCAGCAAATTACTTTATAACAACTTGATCTCTTTGTTACATGAAACAGGAAGAAGGATCATCTACCTGGAGACAAACAGCCCTGCAGCCACTCCAGTCCTGACGGAGGAAGTCTGTAGTTAACTGCATTACCTAACATGTTGTGATGGATGCTGCAGTGTTCAGTGGGGGTCAAGGGTTGGGAAGCCCCCCCTTTACTGCAGAGAAGACAGATGAGGTTGGGCGCAGTGCCCAGACACCTCTCTGCCTTGCTCACCCTTGTTTTCTTTACTCCCGGAGCAATCTGATACCTGATTGGCTCTCAGAGGAACCCGGGTCTGATAGAACATGATAAACGTCGGCCGCCGCAACACAATCCGACGACGCCTGAGAAATTACTGCTCCGGCTCAGGAGGACGAGGACTAATTCTGCTCAGAAATATGGATTAACTCGATAAAGCTAGTTGTTTTTTTTCACACTGGATTTGGATCCATCACAAAACGCCATCATGAAATAATGACCCAATGGGTAATGGGTAAATTTTCCCATTGGTTGGAAAATTAGCCAAAGAGCTGAGGTAATCTCATTCAGCTCAGGTTCCCGAGATGAATCCACCAAATCATGTATCAAGCAGCAACTTAAACGGGGTAGAAAGAAGCTTGTTGAACCTTCACATGCTGACTCAATGTTAAAACTGGTGGAAGTTGCTACAACAAGCTACTTTTACATTTTAGCTTCTTTCAACCTTACTGCTTCGTCCATCATCATGCTTAACACACTTTTTTGGTTGTTCCCTCTAACAGGGTTAACACAAAGAGTCATCCTCCCAATCTCACTCAGTCCTCTACATCAGTGGTCTTCAACCCCCGGGCCGCGGACCGGTGGTACCGGGCCACACAGAAGGGGGAAAAAAAAAGTTTTATTTTGAAAAAATAACCAGATTCTCTCTACTACATCAGTCTATGACTCACTCTTGACGCAGGTCAACATACACAAGTGCTTAGTTTCAGTTTGTGCTAGGCGCATGCGCAGATCAGTTCTACATTGCTGGTGAAGAACAAAGCTGGAGCAGACAGGTGGAGGTGCGCAGCCGTATCTGTGCATTTTGAAGGATCGCACTGCATATTTTTCAACCCGCCTGACAAAGATAGACTATAAAACTACGACTAAATAAAACTATAATTTTAAAAAGCTTCCTAATATCACATCAGAGCTGTCGCTTCACATTTTTGCTTCTGCACAAAAAAATCTCTGCCCCTAAAAGTTCAAAGTCATGGGTAATTTTATTATAAAACACAAAAACATAATTAAACGTTTTGCACTAGGCATAAGTTCCTGTGCTTTTGGGAACAATCTGATGTGTGAATCACTGCAGGAGTTCTCTGAACTTTCACCGAACTGATAAAACAGACGTTGATCTCAGCTCATGAAGCCGTTTGTCGTGCAGTCAGAGTATTTAAAGCGAAAACATGTTTTACATGTTTGTAAAATACACCAGAATGCAAGAAATGGCATCTACTTTATTCAAAACTCTGTTGAGGAGGACACCCAAGCCCCCCGTCCAAGAAAATATTGTCTGGCATCAAACCGGTCCGTGGTGCAATAAAGGTTGTGGACCACTGCTCTACATCATCTGTCCTCACTACAACTACTTCGATGTCCTCTCTAACTGCATCTATACATCTCCTCTTTGGTCTTTAGTGACAAAAGCACTTGTAACAAATGGTCTATAATTTCTTGAAGGAAGGCATATTGCCCATTACCTTTCATATCTTCTTCTTATTCCTTCAGATTTTCCCTCTTCCAGGGTCACCACAGCGAGTCATCCTCCTCCATCTCACTCTGTCCTCACTCCAACTACCTCCATGTCCTCTCTAACTGCATCCATATATCTCCTCTTTGTCTTTTTCCTGGCAGCTACATTTCTAACATCTTTCTACCAGTATACCCACTGTCCCTCCTCTTGACATGTCCAAACCATCTCAGTCTGGTCTCTCTAACTTTATCTCCCAGTCCTTCAACCTGTGCTGTACCTCTGATGATATCATTCCTAATCATATCCATCATTGTCACTCCTAAGGAGAACCTCAACATCTTTATTTCTGCTACTTCCAGTTCTTTCTCCTGTGTTTGTCAATGCCACTGTCTCCAGACCATACAACATAGCTGGTCTCATCACTGTCTTGTAAACATTTCCTTTGACCTTTGTTGACACCCTTTTGTAACAAATCACTCCTGAAAATTTTCTCCATCCACTCCATCCTGCCTGGACTCTCTTCTTCACCTCTTTACCACACTCCCCATTTTTCTGGACAGTGGACCCCAAGTACTTGAAGTCCTGCACCTTTGTGACCCTCTGCTCCTTGTAGCCTCATTGTTCCACCAGCCTCCCTCTCATTCACACACGTACTCTGTCTTACTACGGCTGACTTCCATTCCCCTTTCTTTAAGCGCATACCTCCACCTCTCCAAGTTCTCTTCCACCTGTTCCCTGTTCTCACCACAGATCACAATGTCATCTGCAAACATCATAGTCCAAGGGGATTCTTGTCTGACCTCATCTGTTAGTCGGTCCATCACCAGAGCAAACAAGAAGGAGCTCAGAGTAGTAGCTGAAAGTAATACATACACTGAATGCTACTCACTACACCACCTCTTTGTTTAAAACTTTAGCATTAAATGTTGGAGTCAACCCCGTTTGTACAAAAAACAAGATTCAAGGACTCAAGGTTCTTAATTTGTCATTCGCACCACATGCAGTATGTGGTGGAATGAAACAGTGTACACAGGGTCCCAGTTACATCCAATGAAAGTATTAAAACATAAACGAAAAACAGTAATAAGATCTAAGATATGAACTAAGAAAACATTAATAAAAAGTACACTAAGCACTAGTAGCATAAAATAGCATAAAATCAATACAACCAACAGCAGCACAAACATGTATCTGTGTGAGCGGATGTGCATTCATGAACACATCAACATTGAAACAGATCAGCAGCAACATGATGTGGTTTTTCACAGTGATGATTCTGGTTAGAGATTCATGAGTGTAACAGCCTCAGGGTAGAAGCTGTTCCTCAGTCTTGTGGTTCTGCACTTAATGCTCCTCAACCTCCTTCCTGAGGGGAGCAGGGCAAAAGTGTGTGTGCTGTGTGAGTGAGGTCCTTCATGATGCAGGTGGCCCTGTTCCTGTATCTGGAGATCTAGATGTCTGTGATGGTGGGGAGGCTGACTCCAACAGTCTTCTGTGGAGCCTTCACCACTCTCTGCAAAGCTTTTCTTTGCAGAGAGTGGTGACAAACCATTACAAACCATTAGATGGGTATTAATGAAACTTTTAGGAATTGACTTTAATAAACACAACAAATGCAAACATTAGCATTTGAACAGAAAATGAGATAAAATTAGGTAGATGAAAGTGATCCCAAACATACCCCGAGTGAGACATAAGATTGAGAGATTGTGAGTATTTTTCAAGGTTTCACCAAAATGGCTACAACGTTGTCTTTTCTCAACATGATACCTTTTCTCTTATGAGCCAATGTTTATCTCAGCAGTTTTTGGGTTAGCATACACATGTTCTCTGATAGATGAAAACTGCAAAAGAAAAGAAGAAACCCCAATAAACAGCAACAGAATACAGCTTTTTAAAACAGTGATAGTAGATGCAGCTTACCAATGACTGTAGTTTCCACTTTGCAATCCTTTCAAAATAAAACTATCATGGCAGTATTTTTGAGAAGGACGTGGTGGTCAATCAAAAACAACAGTCTTCTCAAACAACAGTGACAATGATTTTTCAATATTATATTTCACTTAATCTCTAACGTGAAAATCTCGTTTTTTTTCTTTTACCTTTATACATGTTCAGGTTTGATTATTTTCTTTAAAAAAAAAGAAAAAAAAAAGCACCTTGTTAGAAATAAAACTAAATGAAGATGTGGCCAGCCACTGTAACCAAATCTGTCAGACCTCATCGTCTCACCCCTCTATACCCTCTGACAGTGAATAATCGTCCGGCATTTATTCAGCATATCTGATTCGGTCGAACGGAGGCAGCGGGAAACAGAGCCCTTAATCTGTCTATAATCAGACCTGACAGTCACCTACAGCAAGGTGTGGCACCACACTGGGATCCAGTCAAGCATAATCTCTGATCTGCAGAGAGAAGCTGTCAAGCCATTAATATTAATCTACCTAATATAGCTGGAGAGGGGCACAGCGATCAGAATGCACGAGGAGGTTCTGCTCGAGCACGCGGCAGAACATCAAGGTAACACTTTGCATTAACCTGCGGCGGTCTTTTTGAAGTAGGTGAAGGAAACCAGGTTTTTGTTTTTGTTAATTAACTTCTTTGTCGCGAGTCTAGACAAAAACCCCCAACCCCTTCACAATCAATCATTTATAAATTCTGTTTCGCTCCCCCCCCACACACACACACATTTACTCTTTAATATTTTTAAACTCATTACTCGTTTATTCTTATAAGATTTTTTTTCCCGCTCTTTCTTTTTGTTGTTTAAAAACATAAAATAGCTATCTTTAAATCAGATTTAATCTTTTTGGATTGCATCTTTGGCTACAAACAAAAAAAGTGTCATTGAGCTGTAACATTTCAAAATAAAAAAAATTAAACAAAACATCCATCTACTTCCTTTACCCGCTTTTCCTTCCCAGTTTGTGGAAAACTGCCTTTCTCAATCCATCATTATGCGAGCACTGGATTAACCCTAACGCACATGTGCATAAGGAGAACATGTAAGCTCTACACAGAAATGCCAGGAGGTGAATTTGTGGAATCTAAACCAGTGGGTCCCAACCCTGGTCCCTGAGGAACACCATCCTGCATGTTTGAGCTGTTTCCCTGCTTTGACACACCTGATTTGTATGATTTGGAAGTTGAGGAAGTAAATAAATCACTGAATCAGGTGTGTTGAAGCAGGGAAACAGCTAAAACATGCAGGGTGGTGTTCCTCAGGGACCAGTGTTGGGAACCATCGCACACTGCTCTGGCCTGAAACAAAACGCAGGGGAATTTGCAAAAATTTAAAAAAAGAAAATCCAAAAAGGTTTGAATTTCCTGTGTAAGATGTTTTATACTTTTTTCTTGTTGGTTTTGCACTTTTTCCCTTTAGGCACCGAGTTTTTTGTGAACTTTGTTTTGATGTATTTTTGTACATCTAAAGAAGTTAAGTCAGGTCCTCTGGACGGATGTTAGTTTTGAATCTTTTCAACGATGAGAATCCATCCAAAGGACCTGACTTAATTATTTAGATACATACATCAGGATATTTTTGTACTTTGTGTGTGTGTGTTGGGGGGGGGGGGGTGTCTGCCGTAAAAATGTATAATGTCTGAGTTAAATTTTGTTAGATTCTGAAATTTTGTATTGGATTTGATATGTATATGGACATTTTGTTTCAGGAATTCAGCTATTTTTCGCTACTTTTTTGTGAAAAGTTGTGACAAGTTGTAAAATGTTAAAAAATCTTGTTAACTTTTGGAATCAACTGTTTGCAAACATCTCGTGAACCACAAATCTTTTGGTTGTTTGTTCTTGTTTGTTATCTACCCTCTCATTTACTTCCCTTCCCTTCCCTCCTTCCTCCAGGTCGGTTTCAGTTCTGCTCCCCTCCTCTTCCTCCTCTCCGATCCATCCCTCTCCCTGTGACAGAAGATCAGTGGCCTGCTCGGAGACTCTGGCTCGTCTCGCTGAGCAATGATCACCTCCGTTTACTCCAACACCAGCAAGCTGACGGCCACCTTCGCTTAGATTCCTCCTCACCTTATCTTTCCTCCTCCACCCGAAGGATTACTTCAGCAGGGAAGATGTAGACTGAGGACAAAGTTGTGCTGCTTCACCTCTCATTCTCCTGAAGCTTCCATTCAGTCCAGGAAGTGCGCTAACACTGATCTGATAGCCTCTGACAAATGCAGCCACTATTCGTCTCATTATTTTCCTGCCACGTCTGTCGGTTCTTCCTTTTATTACCTGCTGTTTGAATAATTACTGAGAAGTATCAGCTCAGTCCAGTTCCAGGTAAAGGCTTGGCATTTCCCTTGAATGAATGCATATCGCCCACCTCTGTTATTGTCACAGTTTTAAACTAAAATAATGGGAAGGGACAGAGTTGTAGACATTTTGGTCAAACCTTCTGATTATGTGTGGTCTTGTGCAATATATAGCATGATATGATAACTCTTTTGTCTAGTGTTTGTGAACGACAGTCATCGAATTTTAGCTCTATGTATACGTTTCACCAAGTTAGCTATTTCTGAGAAGGCTAAAGTGAATTCACTGTGTCAGCTTGACTCTAAATGTTTTTGTTCTCAGTCGTGGAGCGAAAAGGGATAATTGGAAATACCTCCATCCGTCCAATCCTGAATGTTGTAAGATAACTTGAAAAATCTGTTAGATACCGACTTCTATTTTGGTGTGTGGCTCCATCTAGGTGCAAGAAAGTTTCTTTTGGAAAACTGGGTTGCTAGGTCCAAATTCAAGATGGCCACCACCATATACATGTGAAATTGTGCGCTGGATAACGAAAAATGGGCCAACGTCTTTTTTGCTGTGTTGCTACAAAATTTATTTCTAGTTTTTATGTTGCTTAAAAGTTTAGTTTCTTCACATGATTCGAGTCTCGTAAGATTTATCTATGGTGACCAAAGCCACCATTGCTCACCTCCTGGCTCCACCATTGCTCCTGGTGGTGGATACAATTTCTTCCTACACTCATCAAGATCTGTCACTGAGCTGCTTCAGACAAGGAAAAAAAAAAACACAACTACCTCTGTTCTACACAATGTAACCTACTTGAATATCTTGCACCAAAAACATCATGGTTCACTTGCCTTACCTGTTCAATTCCTGTCTAGAAAAACACTTATCTAACAACACTCTCTATTTAAATCCTTCAACGATGGGGACATCGTCATTCCGCTTAATAAGCTGGAGTTTCACTGGAATCTGTCCTTTAAATTACAAGATATTTTGCTAGCAGACAAACAAGGTTCTTATGAACAACAAAAAAAGTTTAAATCGTGTCATCTGGACCAGTTTCTTTAATTGAGAACTTTTTGTCCCCTATCCAGAGGACTTCCTCAGTCTACGGCCTTCCAACCACATCTGTCCCATAGGTAGCCTTTACTGCTGTGTTTAAAGCCAACCTCATGTTGGAATCTCAAAAGTAGGCTTTTAACACATGCAAAACACACCCATCCAAATCAGGCTATCATCATGCGCAACAATCAAATGTTTTAAGCCAGATGGCCCACTTGCTACTCACAGAAACAGTCTGAGGACAACCAAGGGCAAAGTGGCTCAGAAAAAGGGTTGTAAGCTCAATCATCCAGGTAGATAACAACAAAAAGGTTAAACCGTGTCAGCTGGACCAGGTTAAGTGAGAAACGTTTTGTCCCCCATCCAGAGGACTTCCTCAGTCTACAGCCTGCCAACCATATCTGTCCCATAGGTACAACTGTGGAAGGTTCTTCTGACTTCCACCATTAGGTTTTAAGCATATGTCACACAATGGGTTGAGAGCATGAGTTAGGGGCTGTGCCAAGTTACGACAACGCTAAGTTTTAGCTCCATACTTGAAAGGTGAGTTATGGTCAATTTAATGTTTTCTAAGGTGAGTCAGCTCTGGCAGCCATCTTCAGTCATGTTGACTCAAAAAAGTAATGAGTTGTATAACCAATGACGACTTTGAGGTTTTTATTAAATTCCATCCAAGAGATTTTGCTAGAAGTACAAACAAACAAACAAACAAACCCACAGATGGACAAGGACATTAAACATCACCCCTTCCTCACTAGTGGGCAATAATCAGGAGTTCAGCTGAGAAAAGGTGAAAAACCTGCACCTTACACAAGCTTTTTCACATAGGAGAAACAGGAAAAATGGACGAACAGTAGGAGGATGGAGAAAAAGCCTCACACTCAGCAGCTCAGTGTCCAAGACGTGGAAAGCGACCGGTTGATTTATCGTGGAGGAAACAAAGCCACAAAGTACAATTTTCTACCTTAGACGCAAACAATAATTCATAATGATGTTGCCTCCTGATAGCGGCAGACCTTTGTGCCGTGTCGAAAATCCTCGTAATAAATGTTGGGACTTTGCAGGTAACTACTTTAAAAGCCATTAGAAGTCGTCATGATGGAAGATAGCAGCCGGAGCTTCATATACTGCGATAACAAAAATGATTGGGATGTTTTATTGGGGAGGTTACCGGAGCTCGAGGACTATTACAGATAAACAGGTTATGCCAATTAAGATGGCCGCCCAGCGCTGTTGACAGCAGGGACGCCACTTGTGCTCCTTCACTTCCCCGCAGCTTGTTCAAACTGACAGATATTAACTGTGCGGGGAGTCAGAAAATGTACAGCGCACCATTCTGTAGTGCTGTCATGTCTCCACGTTGACCTTTCAACTGGAAAAAGTTCCTCCCAGCAGCAGCCATGCATCACTGTTTAATGGCGTGTCAGGGAATGGCTCGCTTCTTTTTGTTGGTTCACATTTTTTATTGCCACATCGGCAGATTATGAGAGCTAATGAACTCTGCACATCCGAGGCTGAGTTTAAGGGGGAGGAGAGGAGAAAGGAAGCTTTTGTTACAACTTTTCCGGAGCTGAAAAGTGGGAGCTTCAAGTTCGAAACGAGCCCATATTGAGAAGAGAATCTAATACAGAAACTAATACTTGTAAGAGCAAACAAGCAGGCGTCTTTACGTACACTCGTCTCGGAGAATATTGGATCTTAACGCACTCGGTGTCATCAGTTTTGCTCCGCTTATAAAAGCAACGACTGATGGTGACGTTGGAGCTCCCCGGGGATGAAGCAAAGGCTCTTTCCAGAGTTGAAATCTCACAGAGACTCGGGGATTAATAAAAATGAGTTTACCTTTACTTTCATCTCCTAAACATACAAGAAAATCTAATTGTTTTTATGCTGTTTGCATTGGAATGAAAACGCTCCACTTACAGGTGCAACAATGTCTTTTGTACTCGTAACCAGGTGTGAGTCGGCTCCCAAAACATTCATCTCCATTTAAAATGTTTGCTTTTTGTACACGGAAAACAGTATGACAGAACAAAGTAATGAATATAAAACAGTCAAGAACTTCTGTGAAATATTCTGTAAATTGATGTACATCATACTGTTTAATATAAAAGTGCCTATACAGTCTACCTACAACAAAAACTTGTCTTAAACACTTTTACGGTTGTAAAATTTTAAAATAAGGCCCATAAAAAAGCAAACAAATTATTATTCCAATGTTACTGATTGCAGTTTAATATTACAGTACAAAACAGAAAGTAAAGTGTTGCCATTAGTGTATGTTCCCATACAATGGCAACGTTAGTTCTCTGCATTTGCTGGTAAAGATTCTCAGTCATCCAGGACAAGTTCAAAAAAGTTCTAGACAAAAACAACTGGACTTTATTTGTAACAGAAAACGTTTCGCTTCTCATCTGAGAAGCTTTATCAATTCAATAAACAGTGAGTGTGGAGTTCAAGTTATAAAGCTGAGGTAAGATACATACATACAGTGCCTTGCAAAAGTATTCGGCCCCCTTGAACTTTTCAACCTTTTGCCACATTTCAAGCTTCAAACATAAAGATATAAAATTTTAATTTTTTGTGAAGAATCACCAACAAGTGGGACACAATCGTGAAGTGGAAGGAAATTTATTGGATGTGTCAAACTTAAAAAAAAAAAAAAACTGAAAAGTGGGGCGTGCAATATTATTCAGCCCTTTTACTTTCAGTACGGCAAACTCACTCCAGAAGTTCAGGGAGGATCTATGAATGATCCAATGTTGTCCCAAATGACTGATGATGATCAATAGAATCCACCTGTGTGTAATCAAGTCTCCGTATAAATGCACCTGTGATAGTCTCAGGGTTCTGTTCAAAGCGCAGAGAGCTTTAAGAAGACCAAGGAACCCACCAGGCATGTCCGAGATACTGTTGTGGAGAAGTTTAAAGATGGATTTGGATACAAAAAGATTTCCCAAGCTTTAAGCATCCCAAGGAACACTGTGCAAGCAATCATATTGAAATGGAAGGAGTATCAGACCACTGCAAATCTACCAAGACCCGGCAGTCCCTCTAAACTTTCATCTGGAACAAGGAGAAGACTGATCAGAGATGCAGCCAAGAGGCCCATGATCACTCTGGATGAACTGCAGAGATCTACAGCTGAGGTGGGAGAGTCTGTCCATAGGACAACAATCAGTCGTACACTGCACAAATCTGGCCTTTATGGAAGAGTGGCAAGAAGAAAGGCATTGCTCAAAGATATCCATAAAAAGTGTTGTTTAAAGTTTGCCACAAGCACCTGGGAGACACAGCAAACATGTGGAAGAAGGTGCTCTGGTCACATGAAACCAAAATCAAACTGTTTGGCCACAATGCAAAACGATATGTTTGGCGTAAAAGCAACACAGCTCATCACCCTGAACACACCATTCCCACTGTCAAACATGGTGGTGGCAGCATCATGGTTTGGGCCTGCTTTTCATCAGCAGGGACAGGGAAGATGGTCAGAATTGATGGGAAGATGGATGGGGCCAAATACAGGACCATTCTGGAAGAAAACCTGTTTGAGTCTGCAAGAGACCTGAGACTGGGACGGAGATTTATCTTCCAACAAGACGATGATCCAAAACATAAAGCCAAATCTACAATGGAATGGTTCACAAATAAACGTATCCAGGTGTTGGAATGGTCAAGTCAAAGTCCAGACCTGAATCCAATCGAGAATATGTGGAAAGAGCTGAAGACTGCTGTTCACAAACGTTCTCCATCCAACCTCACTGAGCTCAAGCTGTTTTGCAAGGAAGAATGGGCAAGAATTTCAGTCTCTCCATGTGCAAAACTGATAGAGACATACCCCAAGAGACTTGAAGCTGGAACTGCAGCAAAAGGCGGCGCTACAAAGTATTAACGCAAGGGGGCCGAATAATATTGCATGCCCCACTTTTCAGTTTATTTGTTAAAAAAGTTTGACACATCCAATAAATTTCATTCCACTTTACTACTGTGTCCAACTTGTTGTTGATTCTTCACAAAAAAATTTAATTTTATATATTTATGTTTGAAGTCTGAAATGTGGCAAAAGGTTGAAAAGTTCAAGGGGGCTGAATACTTTCGCAAGGCACTGTACATATGCAGACTGACCTGTCACACCTCACAGTAGGGGTTTGTTAAGGTCTTTGTTAATCTAATTCACAGATGGGCCACTGTGGTCACATGCAAGACCTCTCTGCATTTTGCCCATCGCACCTGATTAGTCTCTTTAGAATGATTTGTTCAATTAGCTTTGTAGAGATCTAGTAGAGTGCTGTATGAATGGGTAAATGAGAACACAGACTGTAGTGTGAAGCGCTTTGAGTATCTTGAAATAAGATAGAAAGGCGCTATATAAGTACAGTCCATTTACCATTTACCAGTTACCTGGGACGCATCCAGGTAGAGCAGTGGGCAGCTATGTAAGCACCCGGGGAGCAATTGGGGATTGGGTGTCTTGCTCAGAGACACCACCACGACATATGGGAATGGCTGGGGATCAGGCCTAGGGCTTTTGGGTCCCGAGTTGGCTGCCCTGCCTCTACCCCATCTTGGCCCCCAAAAAACAGGCATATTTGCAAAATTTTATTATACAACCTTTTTAATTCAAGATCTAAGGTGGTATATAGGGGGAAAAATGCCACGTAATCTTCAGAGACCAAAGACGACCTAGAAGTTCTTGATAAAATTCATAAGCCATTTATGTTAAAGTTTTATACTATTGTTATCTTGGAAATCACTAAGCAATAGCTACAAGAGTTTGCTCCTCTTGTTGGAGATACGACATCTTTTAGAGAACTATGAATTCTGCCAACAAACTTCAACATTTGAAGTTGCCACCAGGGTCAACCCTTGCATTTTGCGATGTCACTTCACGTTTCACCTATATCCTATATCAGAAACAACAGAAGCCATAAGAACACTATCCACCCATTTATTATATGTACCTGCTTCTTCCTTTTTTTGGTTGCAGGGGTCATTCTGCGAGAGGCAGGGTACACCCTGAACAGGTCTCCAGTCCATCGCAGGGACACAAGGAGACAAATGAGACAAACAACCATTCACTCTCTCGCTCACACCTAGGGACAATTTAGAGTTACCAATCAGCCTAACATTCATGTTTTTGGTCTGTGGGAGGAAACTGGAGTACAGAAAACCCACACATGCATGGAGAGAACATGTGAACGTCATCCAGAAAGGTCCACGGCCAGGATTCAATCCGGCGACCTTTCCGCTGAGAAGCAACAGCTCTACTAACTGAGCCACCATGCCGCCCCATCAGAAAACGACAACAAAATACTGACCTAAACAAAAGGTTCAACATCACCCCGGAGAAGAACTGTACATTGCTGGATTTCTGTCTTTCCTCCACTTGTTGCATATGTAATGAACAGGGGTGCACATAACATTTTAGTGGGCTCCTTAGGTGAGGACCAGGAAATGGTGTTTGGTACTCACTCCATATGCAGCTTTGTCTTAATAAGTTCCACCTTCCTTGCTGTCCTCCTCAGTGTCACTTACACTATCTTCTGCTTCAGCTTCCCACATGGTAGATGATGCGGATGGATGGATGGACATCCAATAATGACAATATGTCTAATTTTAAAAGTATATTTTCTAAAGGAAAACTTTAGTTATGCTTTTTGGTGTTTTGAAAAACTGCAAAAATAAAAAATATTTTAAGGAATTGGAAAAGGAAAAGGAAGGATTTGTACTAGGACCAGCTGCTCAAAATTCTTTGTGATGATGGAGGTGAGGGCTACCGGACGGTAGTCGTTGAGTCTTGATGGTTTTGAGTTTTTGGGTATCAGGACGATGGAAGTGGTTTTGAAGCAGGTCTGTACCACAGTACGGGCCAAGGACAGGTTGAATATGTCTGTCAGTACTCCTGTCAGCTCCCCAGAACACGCTCTAAGAACATGTCCAGGGATGCCATCAGGACCCGCAGCCTTGTGAACTTTAATCCTGCTCAGCGCCGCTCCTACATCGGTGGGGAAAAAAGTCAGTGGTTGGTGGTCTGGAGACACATCTGCCTTAGTTGTAGTTGTTGGGTTCCCTCTCTCAAAACAAGCATAGAAATTGTTGAGCTCATTGAGGAAGGAGAGATCAGAGGAGACGGGGAAGGGGTTAATGGCCCTGTAATCTGTAATGATCTGGAGTCCTTGCCACATACGTCGGGGGTTGGAGTTTGAGAAGTGTTCTTCTATCCTCCCCTTGTAGTGGTGTTTGGCCTTTTTGATGCCCCTCTTCAGCTTAGCCCTGGCTGTACTTTAGGCCTGTGTATCCCCTGACCTGAAGGCGATGTTGCGGGCCTTCAGCAGTAGACGTACGTCCCAGTTCATCCAAGGCTTCTGGTTGGGGTACATGGTGATCTGTTTCTGGGTGGTGACACTGTCTATAGTGGTGGAGATGTGGTCCAGCACAGATGAGGCGTACTGTTCCAAGTTTGTGTGAGTGAACATATTCCAATCAGTGTTTTTGAACCGGTCCTGGAGCACAGTGTCTGTCCCCTCCACGTTGGATGAGTGGTGAGTACCGAGGTGTGAGGAAAATGGAGAGATGATCCGATTGTCCAATGTGAGGGAGGGGTGTTGCTTTGTATGCTCCAGCCAGGTTGGAGTAAACATGGTCCAAAGTCTTGTCCCCTCTGGTATGGCAGGAGACATGTTGGTGGAATCTAGGAAGGACTGTCTTCAAGTTGGAGTTGTTAAAGTCACCAGCAACAATAAAAGCAGCCTCAGAGTGTTTGGTCTGGTGTTTGCTAATGGCTGCATAAAGTTCTTTCATAGCCAGCTTAGCATAAGCATCTGGGGGGATATACACTGCAGTGAGTATGATGGAAGTGAGTTCTCTGGGGAGGTAATAAGGTCTGCATTTGACCATTATAAACTAAAAATTAGGTGAGCATTGTCTCTCGGTAGTAGCAGAGTCTGTGCACCAAACTTTGTTAATCTAAATGCACAAACCTCCACCTCTGGTCTTGCCGGAGTCCTCAGTTATCCTGTCGGCTCGGTGTGTGTGGCGTCCTGCTAACTCAATAGCATTGTCCGGGCAGCTGTTGTTTAACCATGTTTCAGTGAAAATCATTTTGTTTGAGTTCATAATATGCCTGTTGTTGGTGATGGAGAGTCGTATTTCATCCATTTTGTTTGCCAAAGAACGGACATTGGTGAGGAAAATGCTGGGTAAGGGCAGCCGGTGTGGTGTAAGTTTTAGCTTAGCCCGTAGACCTCCGTGCTTACCCCGCCTTTGTTTACATTCTCGGCGCTGTCTGCGTGTACTTCCACTCGGCCTGGAGGAGTAAGCAGCCTCCGGTGTTCTGGAGATCTCTGGGATGAGTCGGAGATCAGCAACAAAACTATCGGAGTTTTGAGTACAGATGTCCAGAAGCTCCTGTCTGCTGTAAAATAGCAATGCTGAGCAATTCTGGATGAATAGTCCAGTCAAAAGTAGGTAGAAAAACACTAGCATGTCCTGGAGAGACGCTGAGCCTCGCGTTGTTCACGCACCGCCATCTTGGTATAGAGATATCTTGGTATCATTAAGACTGATACCCAGTCAGTTTGACTCTAATTTACATATTTATAAATTTATGTGACCAAAACATCCCTCTATGAGTCAGGCAAACAAAGACCCTAAAGACCCTCAGGACGGAGATCAATCTGAATAAGAGCTTAGCTGCATAAATTAAGAATTTCCTCTTTAAAACTTGGAACTCTGCACTTTTTGAACTGTTAAAGTTTCTTGGATGGGAAGGGAAAAATCTACAACTTCTGAAAAACTTTCCACCTAATGGCACTATCAAGAACCACTGTATCGACCTTTCCTCTCTAGCCCCATTAGAGAAACAAGTTGTCACTAATCTGGGAGTGAAAATGGACACAGTCATGTAAACATGATTGTTACATCCTGTTTTGTCAGTTGAGGCGACTTGTCTAAGTTGAAGCCCATACTTTCCAAAAGTAATCTTGAGACTGTAATACATGCTTTTATAACATCCAGACTTTATTACTGCAACACACTTCTCCTTGGAATCAGTCAGATCTCCACTGCACAATTACAACGGGTTCAAAATGCTGCAGACCAATTTTTAACTGGTACAGGCAAAAGCGAGCATATTACACCAGTTCTGGACTCCCTTCACTGGCTCCCAGTTCACTTTCAAATTCATTTTAAAATCCTTCTGTATGTTTTCAAATCTCTGAACAGTTCTGCACCCTCTTATCTCGCTGATCTGCTGCAGCCATATGTCCCACAGTGCTCTCTGAGGTCAGCAGATAAGATGCTTCTATTGGTTCCAGGCACTAGTTTTAAGCTCAGAGGTGACGGGGCCTTCTCTGTTGCAGGTCCAAAACTGTGGAATGAGTTACCACTACATGTCGGGCAGACTCCCTCTCTTACTGTTTTTAAGTCATGTCTGAAAACTCAGTTTTACTCCCTGGATTTTGACACAGAGTGAGTTGATTTTAACTAGTATGTATTCTATAACATTAGCCATTTAGTTCTTATCTTTGTGCGATCTATATATATATATATATATATATATATATATATATATATATATATATATCAACGATTTTCCATCCAACGATTCAAGCTTTTTTTGCTGTGTCCTTTGCCTGTGTGATTTTGTTGTAGAGCACTGTGGTCGGCCTTGTTGCTGTTTTTAAGTGCTTTATAAATAAAAGTGGTATGTTACGGTATGTACCCCGCCCCTCGCATAGTGATGGCTGGACATGGGCACGGCGACCCCCGTGACCCAAAATTAATGGATGGATGGATGGAATGGTATGGTAAAAATCCATTTTTGTTTGTTTTTTTAATTATTGAATTAACTTTATTAGATTGAACTATTCTTATGCTTTGCACCTGTCTCATGTAGTAAATGTGCAATGAATTTTTGAAAAAATATAACTGTTTTGGTTTTCCTAAGGTTGATTAAAAGTGGGTGACATCTTGAATTGTGATGATTCTAAAAGCTAATAGGTTATGGATGACTAATTAAATAATTACCTTCTAGAAGTTTTATTGAAATCAGTGAAGTGATTTATGAGAAAATTTGTTCACTGGTCAGACAGGCATGGACAAAAACATAGTTCCACCTTACCTTTCTGGCACTGGACCTTTAGTATTAGAAATTATTTATTTGTACTTCTTAGGATGTTTTTTTTATTTTTTTATATATATATTCTTTGAAACCACCCCCAGTCTGTACTTTTCCACTACTTTGTCTCAAACCTGTGTGGAGTTCCTTGGTCTTCATGATGTCTCTTACTACTTAGGTATTGATTTTGTAGCTTTCCGAATAGGCAGATATTATTCAACACCATCCAACCAGTGACTAATTAAGCTGAAGATGTAGCTCATGTGTCCTGGTTTTGGTTTCACAAAGTGTTTTCTTTTATCATACGTCTGCAGCTACACGAGTGAAAAAGAAAAAAAAAAAAAGCATGATTTGTAGCGTTTCCTGCCACCTCCATAGTTTTCTGTGTCTGAGCACCACGTTTGTGTCCCAGTTTTGAAGCTACATGAGTGAACATGGCTTTAAGCGAGGCAGACATGAACAGAGAGGTGTATGGGTAATGCAGCATGAGACTGTGTGTCGTATCACATGTGCAGGGCGTAGCCTGCAGCAGAGAGGAGAAAGAAGAGGTGGAGGGGAACCAAAGAGGAGCTCCGAGGAGGGACTGTCCCTGTCCTTCACTTCTCTCAGGGGGAGGGCTGTGCACTTACCCTCATCCGCCTGAGGGGAGCGCTGAACTGTGTGTGTGGTGCAGCCTCAGAGAGCCGAAGGGCCTCTTCAGGGACTTCGGCTTCTGTTGTCCCCAAACCCAGAGCCATGTGCAGGGCCTGGCAGACCTGTCCCCTCAGCATACTGGCTGCGGATCGCTCCGAGGGGGGAGGGAGGTGGAAAATACTCACGAGGTGGAAAATACTCACAAGGTGAGTTACAGCAGCCCATGAATGTCAGATTTTGCAAGTTTGTTTAGTAAAAAGGCAAATAAATAAACAAATTAATATACTGTATATATACGTATACATACATACATACATATGTGTAACAACTAGCTAACAAGTTTAAATACCCAAAAAAGGAGGAGCAGCAGCTTCATCTTTTTGTTTGTCGTCTTGTTCGTGGTTTAATGCACCATTTCTGATCAGGGAGAGCTACAATACAACAAGCTCCTCATGTAAATATTTTATTTGAAGCTTGCCCTGATCATCTTTTTTAACACTGTTGTGTTAACTGTGTGAATAAAGTTTGGTTAAAATCAAAAATCTTTGTCGTCTTTTGTTAGTCTTCTTCATATTCTTGTTTGTCTTCTTTGTCTTTGTCTTGTTTGTCTTCATATTCTTCGTCTTTGTCTTGTTCTTGTTTATCTTAGTCTTTTTCTTGTTTGTCTTCTTCTTGTCCAACTTCTTCGTCTTCTTGTTTATATTTGTCTTTTTCTTTCTCATCTTCATCTCGTTCGTCTTATTCTTGTTCATCCTCTTCGTCTTCTTTATTTTGTTTTTGTTTGTCTTCTTGTTCGTCTTTTACTTGTTCGTCCTCTTCATTTTCGTCTTGTTCTCGTTTGTTGTAGTCTTTCTTGTTCGTCCTCTTCATTTTTGTCTTGTTCGTCTTGTTCTTGTCCGTCTACTTTGTCTTGTTCTTCTATGTTTTCATCTTTTTCTCGTTCGACTTCTTGTTGGTCTTCATCGTCTTGTTCTTGTTCATCTTTGTCTTGTTCTTGTTTGTTTTAGGCTTGTTTGTCTTCTTGTTTGTCTTCTTGTTTGTCTTCGCATTTGCCTTCTTTGTCTTCGGCTTCTTTGTCTTTTTCTTGTTCATCTTTGCCTCCTTCTTCTTGCTACTCCCTTATTGACTTCAGGGGTTATCACTGCAAACCAACTTGCACAAAAACTTTGGCAAGTGATTTTACTCTGGATGTCCTTTCTGACGCAACCTCAGACCACTGAGCTACCACAGCCTCTGTGTGGAGTAGAGAGCTGCCATCTAGGGTGCCTGTGAGAGCAGATGATGGGGGCTAAGGGCCTTGCTAAAGGGCCCAGAGTGGGGCAAACGAAGATGGAGGCAGGTGGCTTCACCTTTTCCACCCACATTTTGATGTTGCTGGTCCAGGGTGTCAAACCAGCGCCCTTACAATCACAGTTTCGCCTTCTCTAACATCTGTGCCACCTCTCCCCGCACAAAATAAATCCATTTAAAATAATAATAATAATAAAATTGTCAAAACCATTGAAAATATAGACTAAAAATAACTAAAATATCACTTCTAAATTAAACAGATTAACAGAAAGCATTGCTTTATGAGAAACTAAAACAAAAAACAAATATATGCAACATTTAAAAGAACATAACAGAAATTGTTTTAATAAGCATAAAAAAATATTAAACCAAAACAAAAATCATATTACAAGTGACAATTGACAAATGACTTTGTGTGCTGTATGTAAATACAATATATTGGTTTCTGTTTCTATTTTATATTTACTTCTGTAATTATTTTACCAGATGAGCCACAAATATGTACATGAATATGTATTTTTAAACAAGGATCATTAAAAGTCAAAGCTTGAATGAGAACATGGATAGTATTTTTTTATTTTGCTTGCTTTTATTCTCCAGTTTTGTGTTGAGTGAATTATAGGTAAATGTGAATATCCAGTTACAAATCATTACACGCCAAACAGGAAAAAAAAAGAAAAAAAAAAATCGGACTAAAGGCAGTAAATCCTGTGAGCAAATTTTAATTAAAGAGGTTAGTTCATGCCAAGATGATGATTGAGAAGGATGGACAGAGTCAAGAAGCTTCATTTAGATCTAATTTGTTTGACTGACGGGTCATTTTCAGAGTGGAACTGAAAGGGTTTCATTACAATATGTCACAAATCTATTCTGGGTGAAGGAGAAGAGCTCAACTTTTCCAACGCAGAAGTGAGCCGGAGGTCTTAATGAGTTTCACTGGAACCACAGAAGGTGTTACATTCTTCAAACAGGCGACACCTGAATTAGTCTGCGGTTCACGTGAACAAATTTGTAGAAATGAGACGTCGTTAGAGATCCTTCAGTCTGTCTCTTTATTATCAAAAGGAAACCGACTCAATTTGTGCTGACAGCACGACAGAAACCATCCTTTTTACTGAGGGGGACATTTACCGGGTGCGCGCGCAGGTAGATAAGGCTTCATGAACATTTATCCCATTAGGATAATTTTATTTTTTTTACATTCTTTGTCGTTCCAATACATTTGTATGTTTTTCCAAACATGTCTTAATTAGTAATAGTTTTATTTCTCTATCAATGCTCTTTTTCTGCCCAAGTTAATTCTCTATTGAAGCATTCTCATTAGTTAAAGGTCTAATACAGATATTTTTGTATCAAAGACTACGACTGCCTTTAATGGGGGTGGGCGAACATGTAATGCCTTGTTTGTGCAAATGTGTCTGTTAGCAAAATATCTCATGGAATATTGGATAGAGTTAAAAAAATTTCAGACAGAATTAATTTCTTCAACTCATTACCTTTCGAACCCAGTTTAAAATGGCTGCCACTGCTAATCAACCTTTAACAACACAAAACAATTTCTATATTTCAGTTCATTTTCCAGATACTCAACTAAGATTTGATGTAGCAGCTGAGAGTCATCCCACACACACACACTGAGCAGTAACAGATCTGTGTTATCAAACCAGGGTGTCCGATCCTGGTTTTCAAGGGCCACCATCCTGTATGTTTTAGATGTTTCTCTGTCCCAACACACCCAATTTAAATCAAGTGATTAACCGGCTCATGCACACCATGAAGAACCATTGAATCTGATGGATCAGAACAGGGAAACAAGTCAAACACAAAATAGTGGCATTCAAGGACCAGGATTGAAAAACCCTGGTTTAAACCCTTGGCATGCATAACAATAGGGTGGCTGGGGCTCAGTGACGTGAAGCAGTTGTTCTCCAACGGTAAAATCGGAGGTTCGATTCCATCAGTATGCAGTCACATGTCGAAGTGTCACTGGGCACTGAACCCTTCATTGTCTCTGGTGTGCCCCATCAATGAATGAATGTGATCTAAAGTGGTCCTAACACTGGTCCATGAGGAACACCATCCTGCATGTTTTAGTTGTTTTCCTGCTTTGACACAACTGATTAGAATGAACGAGTGATTAAAGGACTTCTGCAGATCTTGATGAAGTATTTAAATCACTGAATCAGATGTGTTGGAGCAGGAAACAACTAAAACATGCAGGATGGTGTTCCTCAAGGACCAGTGTTGGGAACCATTGATTAAAGCACTGAATGATTTGTTCATATTAGCTTTTTAAAGATGTAGTAGTGCTGTATAAATGTGTGCGGATGGGTAAATGAAGGCACTGTGTTGTGAAGCGCTTTGAGTTGCCTTGCTGGTGCTAAAGACGTCACATTTTTCATTATTTTGCTTCTGTAAGATCATTCCAATTTTATTAAAATAACATTTGTCTTTTTTCTACCTAGAAACGATTCAAGTTAAATAACTTGCAATTACTGAAGGGATGCTTATTGCCCACTGCCTTATCATGTCAGAGTTTTAGACTAAGCTCATCTTATGTTGAGAAATAAATGAGTTGTAGATGTTATGGTCAAATCCTTAAATTAACATTAAGGGCGGTGCCATACTAGACTTGGAGAATGTGTTGCTTATGATTCACTGCTTCTAGCCCATCACATTTTGTCTCATTTATCGGTACAAACTTTAAACTAAACTCTGGTATTGAGCCAGTCAAGACTAGTGGCATGTTTCGGGGAACTTGGATTGGAGGATGAAAAGTAAAAAAAGACTAAGATCTCATAACTTGATTTACAGAATCCATCAGTATCAGTGAAAATACAGAGGCTGCAGTTTGAGACAAGAATGATCTCATCAGCGAGCGATTTAATGGACTGTCTGTCGTTCAGAATGTATCATAATCTATTTTAAATGTGGGCTATCAATCATTTTGGAAGAGAAGGTGTCACATCACATGAGGGGAGTCAAACTCCTCGGAGCAGCGAAGGTAATGTCCTTTTTCTTGGACTGGCTTTTTTCGCCTCAATCCAAGATAATGTGAGCTGGGAGCCAAAAGTATGGGTTTTCTAGCAGCATGGTGGCGTGTTTGTGCTTTCCTCTGCTGCCAGAAACAAAGAGAGTAGCTAATAAGATTGTGGAGAAACAGAGAGATGGAGGAAGGCAGCAGTGAACGCAGACAGGGACTACAATCCCCGTTGGCTCTGCTTTCATCAGATAGGTGCCACCGTGAGCTAATCCCCAGGCTTAGCTGGGCGTCGCCCAGCACGGCACCCAGCCGGGTGTCGCCAGGGCCACCCTGGCAGATCCGACGGGCCATGTGGCCATCCCAGCCTCCCTGGGGAGGTTCGCAATCCTGCCATGTTGCATTTACCTTCTGCGCAGGTGGCCTCGTTGGCCTCTCACTGGCTATCAGCAGAGTTAGAGCAGAAACTTGTGCACGCCTTGGCACGGAGACGCTGCAAACTGTTTGTACTTTCGAAGCCACAGACAAAGCAGCTTGATGTTAGTAAACTGTACATCTCATGCAGTTTCCAACATACTTTTAGACTTTTGGCAACGTTCTCGGAGCACAGAACCCTGAGTGTGATGCTTATCTGAAAGTACAGACAGACAGGCGGCAAAAAACATTTGGCTTTGGGAGCTCTGGAGCTCTGGTGGGCTTGTTAAAAGACAACAAGATCAACTAGTTCATCTATAAGTTGTCTTAAACATTCCTCATGGTATTTGTTTTTTTTTTTATTGGAAATCTGACTGAGAAAATATATATATGAAAAAAAAGACGTTAATTAAACTCAGCGCCTCCAAAGACTCCATAAAATAATTAAACTAACGTTCGTAAAATATGCATATCAGGTTAGGGTAAAAATTTGGAATGTATGAGCAATATTGGACGATCTGTTAGCTCTAAGACTATGCTCTGAGAAGTACTCGCAGCTACTACCACACAAAATGTTAGCTCAAATGTATAAAACAGGTTGGTTTTAGCTATTTTTGTGATTTGTACGGTTGACTAGAGTGGCAACCATCTTGAAAAGTAATGTCTTAGGAAATATTTACAATAATAGTGCATCATTTTACATGCATGTTCCTTTACACATTTTCTGGTTGCCTGTTTATTGGATGTTTAGCACATCTATTACATTTTGTTCATTAATTAAAAAAAATAAAAATCACTGTAATGCCACTTTAATTGGTGATGTGCGATTCATCTGTGCTGCTGATTATCGATGCTGCTGATCTCATGCTGCTGCTGATCTCATGCTGTTGTATTCAGTTGTACCCCTCTGCTAACTACATACTCATGCACTGGCTGCTGTTACGTTGTATTGTTTTGCACTATTAGTATTTAGTGTACATCTTAGATCTTTTAGTGTACCGCTTCGCATTCGTTTAGTGTATATCAGATACTTATTTATGTTTCTTTTTATACTTTATACTTTTGCTATTTTTGAGTGTAACTGGGACCTTGAGTACACAATTTCAGTCTATCTCATGTACCACATATCATGCAAATGACAAACTTGAACGTGATCTTGAACCGAATAAATTAATCAAAAAATCAAAGAAATTATTATATATTTTTTTTTTTATAAAGACTTTATATTATTACTATTTTTGTGTGTAACTGGGGCCTTGAGTATACAATTTTGTTCCACCTCATGTACCACATGTGATGTAAATTACAATAAACAACAACAAAAAAAGAAATTGTCGAGATGACTTGATTTAACTTTGTTGGATTTTTATACCTGGATGATTGAGCATGAACTTTGATGTTTTGAACCTTTTTGGCTATGGATGCCTCAGAGGAGTCGACGAGGGAAGAAGGTGGGCCCCAGAAACCATCTTATCACCAGCAAACTTGTAGGTCCACTATGCGAGTGTGCTGCTTGTGGGACTGAGTTAGTTGTGGCTTCTGAAGGACAAAATGTCTCAACAAAAAAAGAAACGGTCCAGATGACCTGACTGAACTTTGCTAGATTTTTTTTACCTCGATTATTGAGCATGAACTTTGATGAATAACAGTAAAATCACCTTGAACGTTGAAAAATGATTCGAAATGTTCTTTTTGCATGTGACTCTATTTTTATCTTTTTATGTTACTTTATGCTTTTGGCCAACTTTTTTGATAATTAGGCTTTTGGATGATCTTTAGTCCTTTAGCTTTAAACTAACATTTTCCTTTAGTTAGCATTTGCATTTGCCATTTAGTGAGCATTTTGGTACTTTTAGCTAACCTCTTGAAACTATATCTTAGCTTGTGTTTGCTGCTTTTAGCTGTTAGCTATCATAATGCTTTTTTTAATAAGGCTTTTGCTACTTTTAGCTAACCTGTGTCTGTTTTTAGCTTTTGACAACAGTTTTTCAACTTTTGACTTTCAACTAGCCTTTCCCTATTTTAACTTTAATTAGCAATTTGCTACTTTTGCCCTTTAGCTATTATTTTGCTTATTTTAGAAGTCATACAGTATTTTAGCAAATGAAAAAAATATCTCATTTAAAGAAGCTCTGCAATTATTTATAGATGTGATGTCTATTGGATTATATTAATCCATCCATCCACTAGGGGTTGAGTCGGGCACCGGCTGGTCGACTAGTCAATTCTAGGACAAGTTGCGAGTTTTTAAATTTCCCTTTGACTAGTCACAGTCAGTGATTGGGTCACGTGTCACAGGATCATGATTATTTATTTACCTCAGAGCCTGCACAGTGACAGCACCCCTCCTCATGTTGTCGGAGTCTATTTTGCTGCTGAAAGAAATTAGGTCTTGTTCTATTGTTGCTCCTGTTTGTGAACACTTCCACCCAAAATGTAAATGTAAACATTACACCTACACAATATTCCAGTAGTAATTCTCAATCAACAGGCCCCAGTGGGGGGGGGGGGGGGGGGCCTCTTTTATGGTGGTGTATGTGTGTGTGTTGAGTGTTGGCAGCAGGCCAGTGTTATCCTCTGCACCAAACATCGAGCCGAGTCAGTTACTTAGTGGAAACAGACAAGCCAAATCGGCGCAGAGTGACCTATTTTGTTGCCGTGTGCCTCTGGGAGTGTGTTCACCCCCCCACATCCACCCCCCAAACCAGCCCTTGCCTCCTCGCTGAAGTTTTCTCCTTCCTTCTCCATCTGAACAAGAGAAGAAGAAAAAAATATATATCGAGGGAAGCGGCTCGTGGATGAGCGGCCTCAGCGCCACACTTACCGATGTGGTCCGAGCTCCTTCCTCCCCGCCCCTCTTCAGAGGCACCTAATTATGAAATTCTGACTCATTTACATGACTATGTTTGATCTAAATTACACTCCAAACCACACCAAATTAGGATCATCTGTGTAAAACACTTTTTTTTTTTCCCCTCCCTTCTCCTGATCTCTGCAGGGCACATGTTCGGATGATGAAGTCTGGGGGGTGAAGGGGAGTTAGTTTTGTCTTTTCCTCTGGAGACATGAGCTCTGTCCTACCCGACTGACTGAGCGGGACTGGAGTTATTCACAATTAGACCAGGACCTGATCACCCCCCCCACACACACACACCCCCACCCAAAATTAGATTGAGCCTCCTCCGACCGGTTCGATGTACAGGCGGCACATTAATTAAAGTATGCCAATGGCTGTCCGGGACTAATATATATAGCAAATATTATGCATTCATGTTCTCCTGAAGATAATCTTTTTTACCCTCTTCTGCCTTGTTTCAGCCTCTCTTGTTTGTTTAATGCCTTTATCTCGTCTTGTCCCTCCCCCCCGAAAAAAATAAATCTTGAAGCTGCATTGCCGAGGCTTTTAGCTGGAAAAGACACGTTCTGAAAATACATATTTAACAAACAGAAACAGACTCATGGTGCTGCTGAGCGTTCACGCCTCGGGCTTCCTCTAACCTTCAGGCTCGGGGGATTTTATTTATTTATTTATTTGTTTTTTGTGCACTTTTCCTTTAATCGATGTGAGAAGCATTACAGTTAAAATGAAGGTCTAAAAAAAGGGTGAAAAAATATTTTAAATAAAGTCTATAAATACATTCAGTTATTAAAGTGTGCTATTAATAAATTGTTTTTGTTTGATCCCAAAATTAACAGATATTAGTGTTTGTGTTGATCTTAAGAAGAATTACCTATATTGTAATAAATGCATAATTTAGTGTCTTAATAAAATCAGAATTTGTATTTGAGCAAAACACTACGGTGGCTCTGAGGTGTTAATGAACATTTGAAAAAACAGAATTAAATTTGAAAAAAAAAAAAAAAGGAATTACATTAAGCCACAGTGGAAGTAGCCAAAGCGGAAGTTGCCAAAGCAAAAGTTGCTAAAGTGGAAGTGGCCAAAGCGGAGGTAGCCAAAGCAGAAGTAGCCAAAGCAGAAGTAGCCAAAGCGAAAGTGGCCAAAGTGGAAGTAGACAAAGCAGAAGTAGCCAAAGCGGAAGTGGCCAAAGCGGAAGTGGTCAAAGCGGAAGTGGCCAAAGCGGAAGTGGTCAAAGCGGAAATGGCCAACGTGGAAGAAGCCAAAGTGGAAGAGGCCAAAGTGGAAGTGGTCAAAGCAGAAGTGGCCAACGTGGAAGAAGCCAAAGCGGAAGTGGCCAAAGCGGAAGTGGTCAAAGCAGAAGTGGCCAAAGCAGAAGTGGCCAAAGCAGAAGTAGCCAAAGTGGAAGTATCCAAAGCTGAAGTGGCCAAAGCAGAATTGGCCAAAGAAGTAGCCAAAGTGGAAGAAGCCAACGTGGAAGAAGCCAAAGCGGAAGTGGTCAAAGTAGAAGTAGCCAAAGTGGAAGTGGTGAAATAATTGAATTATCCATCCATCAATTTTCTTCTGCTTATTCAGGATCAGGTCACGGGATAGCAGCCTAAGCAGGGAGGCCGAGACTTCCCTCTCCCCAGCCACTTGGGCCAGCTCTTCTGGGAGAATCCCAAGGTAATCCCAGGCCAGCCGAGAAATATAGTCTATCCAGCATGTCCTGGGTCTTCCTCTGGGTCTCCTCCCAGTGGAATATGTCTGGAACATCTCACCAGGTAGGCATCCAGGAGGGATCCTAACCATATGCCCGAGCCACCTCAACTGGCTCCTCTTACGTGGAGAAGCAGCAGCTCTACTCCGAGTCCCTCCCGGATGACCCAGCTTCTCACCCTATCTCTAAGGGAGTCCAGAGTCCAGACACTCTGCGAAGAAAACTCATTTTGGCCGCTTGTATCCATGATCTTGTTCTGTTGGTCACAACCCAAAGTTCATGACCATAGATGAGTGTAAGAACATAGATTGACCGGTAAATTAAGAGCTTCGCCTTTTACTCAGCTCTCTCTTCACCACGACAGACCTGTACAGCACCCGCTTGACTGCAGATGCTGCACCTATCCGCCTATCGATCTCCCGCTCCATTTTCACCTCATTTGTGAACAAGATCCCGAGATACTTAAACTCCTCCATTTGGGGCAGGACTTCCTCCTCAACCGGGAGAGGGCACTCTACCCTTTTCTGGCTCAAGACCATGACCTCAGATTTGGAGGAACTGATCCTCATCCCGGCCACGTCAGTCTCCTGCGAACCGCTCCAGCAAAAGCTGTAGATCACGACCTGATGAAGCCAATAGGACCACATCATCTGTAAAAAGCAGAGACACGATCCTAAGGCCACCAAAACTGATCACCTCAACATCTTGGCTGTGCCTAGAAACTCTGTCCATAAAAGTTATGAGCAGAATATGTGACAAAGGGCAACCTTGGCAGAGTCCAACTCTCACGGAATTACATTTGGAAAAAAAAAATAAAAACAGAATTGCACTTACCGTAAAACACTGCTAGCTCGTAAACAAATTCATTGTAGTAATCCAAATAAAGCTAAGCTGGATGTTAGTATAATTACCTCTTTAAAATGAATTAAAAACTTTTAAGGGGCTTAAATTGAACCCACTCTTTGAAAACTGTGAAACGAAACAAAAAAGTATACAAGAGACATTTAGGAATTATTTATTACCATTAACTCTTTTGTTCAAACTTTATTCACCTCTTTTTGCCTCAACTTGGAGAAAAATGACAATTATCTTTAAAATGTATCAAATGTTTGGAGGCTCATAACTCGAGCTTTAGGTTAAAAACAAAAAAATGTAAATTTAGCTAATCTTAAAAAAGACAAATGTCTCTTGTGATAAAATTACATATTTAAGGTTTATGACTCCAGCAAGACCCATATGAAACACATTATGTTGTAAAATATGTGCAAGTTTCACAGGGTTCTGATCAGTTTTAACCAATTTTCACTAAAGTTTTGCCAAAAAAAAAAAAAAAAAAAAAATCTTTGAAAATTGGGTCAAAACAATAAAACTAACATGAGTTTTTGTTTTCCAAAAACAAAACTACACTTATAAGATACCCAGCTGATTTTTGTTCTTACAGTTCACAGTTATAGCCACAGGTGGTTTAATCCCACCTCAGATAATTCCTTGAATTGTCCAAATTCTGCTCCAAAAAACAAACACTTCATGATAAACTCATTGAGATGTATTTTAGAAGACTATACTAAAAACTCTATTTTTATTTTTTTCTTTCTTTTGATTT
This sequence comes from Nematolebias whitei, assembly GCF_014905685.2. NCBI lineage: Eukaryota > Metazoa > Chordata > Actinopteri > Cyprinodontiformes > Rivulidae > Nematolebias > Nematolebias whitei. The sequence goes on from NC_056520.1 coordinate 14,886,018, forward strand.
CATATTTATTATTGTTACAGCAGATTCAGTCCATTAATAAATTAAGTTGAATGAGCATAATTTAAATGCACTACATTAATAGGAATGATGAATAATAAATTAAAAATTTCATGCCAGGAATGGATTTAAGAGAATTATTCAAATATCTTAAATTAAAAGTAAAACTTTTAGCCACATACAGTATTTGATTGCATGCCGAGTCAGCATTCACACCGTTTTCTTGTTTGTAGTGTCTTAGGTATAGTTGTTGTAACTCAACTACTTTTGCAGTCACGTACAGTATGAAAATGTTCAGCTCAATTAGAACTAGCAAGCTTTAACTTCTACTGTTTAAAAACCTTTTTTACTTTTTTTTTATTATTTTACTTTTTATTTTCCCTGAAATTTACTGAGATTTCATCAAGGTTCATGCTCAATAATCCAGGTTAAAAAAAATCCAACAAAGTACAATCATGTCATCTGTATGGTTTCTTTTTTTGTTGAGATGTTTCGTCCTTCAGCCAAAGGACTTCATCAGTCCAAGGAGCCACAACAAACCTAGTCCCACAAGCAGCACACACATTGTGGGCTGACCAGTTTGCTAGTGATAAGATGGTTTCTGGGGCCCGCCCTCGCCCCCATCGACTCCACTGAAGCAGCCATAGCCAAAGTGGTTCAAAACATCAAAGTTCATGCTCAATAATCCAGGTATAAAATCCAACAAATTTCAGTCATGTCATCTGGACTGTTTCTGTTTTGTTGATACATTCCGTCCTTCATCCAAAGGACTTCATCAGTCAGAGGAGCCGCAACAAACTCGACGGGGGAGAGGGTGGGCCCCAGAAATCATCAAACTGGTTGATCCACAATCTGAGTGTGCTTCTTGTGGGATCTGAGTTAGTTGTAGCTCCTTGGACTGATGAAGTCCTTTGGATGAAGGACGAAACATCTCAGCAACAAAAAAAGAAACCGTCCAGAAGACCTGACTGAACTTTGTTGGATTTCTTTAGATGGATTATTGAGCATGAAATTTGCTATTTCCTGATTCTTGTTTTTTAAGTATAATTTTTGCAACTGAACAACTTTTGCAGTCGTTTCCAGTACGAAAATGTTCAGGTCGATCAGAACTAGCGACCTTTGACTTTTAGTGTTTATAACTTATTTACTTTTTAAATTATTTTACTTTATATTTTTCCAATAAATTTACTGATAAAGTTCATGCGCAATAACCCAGGTAAAAAAAAATTCAGCAAAGGTCATGTCATCTGGATAGTTTTTAATTTTTTTCAGAAGTTACGTCCTTCATCCAAAGGACTTCACCAGTCCGAGGATCCACAACAAACTCAGTCCCACAATCAGGACACTCGCATAGGGAACCAACCAGTTTGTTGGTGATAAGCTGGTTTCTGGAGCCAACCCTCACTCCCCTAGACTCCATTGAAGCAGCCACAGTGGTTCAGAACATCAAAGTTAATGCTCAATAATCCAGGTAGAAAATCCAACAAATTTAAATCAGGTCATCTGGATGATTTTTGTTATGTTTTGTCCTTCATCCAAAGGACTTCATCAGTCAAAGCAGCCACAACAAACTCAACAGGGGAGAGGGCAGGCCCCAGGAACATCAAACTTCTTGGCCCACTTTTAACCATCAAACTGGTTGGTCCACTATTTTAGTGTGCTGCTTGTGTGACTGAGTTTATTGTGGCTCCTTGGACTGGTGAAGTCCTTTGGATTAAGGACAAAACATTAAGAGAAAAGAAACCATCCAGAAGACCTGACTGAACTTAGATGGATTTTATACCTGGATTATTGATCATGAACTTTGATATTTCAGGTTTATGGTTTCTTAAGTATAATTTTTGCAACTGAACTACTTTTGCAGTCTGTTCCAGTACGAAAATGTTCAGGTCGATCAGAACTAGCGAGCTTTGACTTTTAGTGTTTATAACTTTTTACTTTTTCAATTATTTTAATTTATGTTTTCCCAGAAACACACAGATATGTCGTTACATTCAAAACTATCGTTTTCTGAAATCTATTTCAGCATACAATCTTTTCTATTGTGTTTTTACCCTCCTTTTAGCTACTGCTAGTGCTATTTTTAGCTTTTGGATACAGTTCTTGGTAGTTTTAGCTTTGTGCCACAGCTCAAACAGTTTTCACAAAAATAAGCTTTTTTTTTGTACGTTTGAATGTTTTACAGTTTTTTTCTAGTGATTGCCAGAATAGAAGAACTTCAGCTGATGTTTAGAAGCTAAATCAAGGATCTAAATGTAAAAAAAAAAAAGACTGGGTTCACAGGTGAAAAGCTGCAGTCTCGTGGAGCCAGCAGAGAGCTTCTGCTGCAGCTTTTGACCAAAAAAAAAAACAAAAAAAAACGCCTGATTACTGAACTAAGATCAAACATCTCCCACAAATCTTTGAAGAGGCAGCCAAACTACGGAGAGAACAGCTATTCTGAGAAGTTTGTTTTCATGCCTTGTGTTGTGGTCTGACTGGGCGGGCGAGCCGTGCCTCGCTTTAAGAAATCCTCCGAGCCTGGATCCAATAAGCCACAGTATCTGACTGTGGCCGTGTGGTTGGCAGACGCAGGACGCTTCAATCTACCTACTGTACACCCCCCCCCCACCCACCCACACACACACACACACACACACACACCCTGCAGCTTATAGGTGCTTTCTCTCTTTCAACTCTCCCACTAATTCACAGCAAATGTTTAGAGCCTTTGTTCCTCGATTCCAGAAAGCACAAGCTTTCCTTGGAACAGGTAAACATCCAGAAAGTCTCCCCTCGAGTGCACGACGGCGCTTTTGTTGTCTCCTTGATTTCAACCGTCAGATCAATTTATTTCATTTGCAGACCTGGAAACATGCGGAGCTAATTGCTGCTGATAAAGTTCAAACGGACTTTGACGGGGCTGTTGGGGTAAAAAAAAAAAAAAAAAAAAACTCAATGCAATGCTGGATTCTGGCTATAATTTGATCAAACATCAGTTCTAAGTTTCTGTCTTTGGCCATCGCTCTCCCGTTTCTACCTCCGAGGTTCGCTGCGGCTTTTCAGTTTGTTTGCACGTATACTGCTGGAAAAAAATAAAAAAAGAACAAGGGGGGGGGGGGATGGATTCATACAGAGTGCGGTTGAGGCAATGAAAGCCCTGAGGGGTTTATAAAAACATTTTACCCTACAAGAAGAGAAAGAAGACGAAAAAAGGAGGATTTGGTTGCTGGTGTCATGGAAAAACGCCTTTAACTGCGATTTGGGTGTTTTTTTTTCTTCTGCGTACCTGAACTCAGACTTTCCACAGTCGTTCCATGTGCAGAACTCGGTGACCCCCTTGGGGATTCTTGGACTTTATTTCTGAACATTCAGAAAAAGCAAAACCGAACAGAAACCGCGGCAGAGTGTGCTCAGACGTTGTAATGTGATCCCGCGCCGAGTTCTGCAACGCGCAACACTAGTAGCTGCAGCAGTTACTGACTGAAGGATAATAATATCACACGACACAATCCTGTTAGCAAACACATGCTTCGAATCACAATACGGTCCGATTTCAACATGAGAGCAACTTTGGGCTCGGAGGAATTAAAAGGAAAAACTTTGAATTGCGTTTTAAGCTCACAGTAAGAGACTTCCAACAAAAAGAGTTAAAGATGGTGTGACGTACTGTAGGCAAATCAACAATTTAACCGACATAGCAATTAAGCTTCAAAGAAGAGACACAAATGTGGCCGTCTTAATTTTCACCTGCATCCTGTTTTTGCCACATTTGGGCATTTGATTTTGCATTACCTTTCAGCTCAGTGCCTTCTTCACGCCAACAGACTGGAACAACGTCCTCAATACATGCACTGATCCATCTCCTGCTACATTCTACAAAGTACCATCACGCAGGAACAAAACCAGATACTTTTTCTCAGGGACACTGATAAAGAAGAAATACTGAGTATTGTGAAAAATCTTGCAGATTAAAGATCATCAGACTGGATGGACATGGACATGATGTTTGTAAAAGATATAATGAGTTATGTTATTGAACCATTTACATCTATATGTCATTTATCATTTTCAACAGGAACATTTCCAAAAAATATGAATAAAGCAAAGATACTTCCTCTTTATAAGAATGGTGAGAAATGTGTGTTCACTAATTACAGATCAATATCCTTGTTGCCACAATTTTCAAAAAATAGAGAAATTATTTGTAACCAGATTAGATCAATTCATAGATAAACAGAATATTTTAAGTAATAGTCTATATGGGTTTAGAGCAAATAATTTAACATCAATGGCTGTCATGGAACTAATAGAAGAGATAAAAACTACTGTTGATCAAAAACAGTATTGTGTTAGCGTTTTTGTTGATTTAAAAAAGGCCTTTGACACTATTGATCACATCATTCTTCTTGAAAAACTGAATACATATGGTATTAGAGGATTAGCACTACAGTGGGTATCTAGTTATTTGAATAATAGGAGACAATTTGTACAGATAAACAAAGTAAGATCTGAATTTTGTGGGAATGGATGTGGAGTCCCTCAAGGCTCTGTGTTGGGACCAAAGTAGTTTATTTTGTATGTGAATGATCTGGTTGATGTGTCAGGGCTTTGGATGTGTGTTATATTTGCAGATGATACCACATTTTTTTTGTTCAGGTGAAGATATTGAACGGACGTTAGAGATGATACGGGCAGAATTCGTAAAAATACTAACTTAGTTCCAACTTAATAAGTTATCATTCAATTTGGAAAAAAAACGACATGATATTTAGTAATAAAAGAAAATTATTGAAGTCCCATTTAAAACTGACAATATTGAAATTCATAGAGTTAATGAAATAATTTTTTTTGGTGTGGTTATTGATGAGAAGCTGACATGGAAATCTCATGTAAATTGCTTAAGAATAAAAATAATAAAATCAATTGCATTAATGTATAAAGTAAAAGAGTTTTTGAATGACAAAGCTTTGTATATATTGTATAATGTAATGATTGTTCCATATTTAATTTATTGTATTGAAGTTTGGAGAAAAGCCTGCAAAACAATTACAAATCCTATTTTTATTTTACAAAATTAAAAAGAGCTGTAAGAATTATTAGTAGGAAGTGCTATTGTCTCCCAACAAATATATTATTTCATCAATTTTCTTCTTATTTCTACACCCTTTTGTTCAATGTTTTTTTTTCTTTTTGATGAATTTGTTTTGTTCTTTTGCTTCTTTTAAATGAATGAAAAAATGAATCATACCTGTATGTGTACAGTAGTGCCTCACGACGGGGGTTACGTTCCAGACACCCCTGCGATAGATGAAAATCTGTGAAGTAGGGACATTATATTTATTTTAGTATTTATAAATATTTTAAAACTTTATAAACCCTTCCCACACTCTTGCAATGTTCTTAATGTTCTAAACTCTCTAAATGCTCTAAAAGAGCACGATCTCTGCTCTCTGCCACGCCCACTTCTCCGCCACAATCACACTAATGCTCATCACCTGTGTCACTTCCAATCTCTCTCCTCCTGCCTCTGTGCGCTGCGCCTCCCTGCCAGATTGTCTGATCTCCTCGTGCCTGAAGTATTCAGGATTCTTGTTCCTGGTCTCGTTCCTGACCCACTTCATGATCAAAGATTCCTCGCCCTTTGCCTTGACTGGGACAGATTCTTCTGCCCATCGGATATCTGGATGTCCACTTCTGCTCTGCCTTCAGACCCCCGATTCCAGCTAAAACCCTTGGATAAGTTGTGCTTTTGCTGCCTTTACTGTATATGAATGACCCACACCTGTATTCCTGACCAAAAACTCAGACCCTGAACTCTAGGAGTTGAGCTCTCAGAACCAAGCTCCACATTCTGAAGAGTGTGTTTGTTGGACCTTCCAGGTTACTCTCACATATTACATAATCCGTCCAAACCTCCTTTCCCTATGATGCCATAGCAGCCTCTGCTTTCCCACCTGTGATCGAGTGCTACAGAATCACAGCTCTTTCTCCTCCTGATAAAAAACTTTAAATAAATATTTTTGTCCCGTGTGTGGTTCAATTTCCGGGTCCCCCTCATAATTCATTACACAGTGAAAGAGAGCAGACAGACTGATGCGCAGGGGTGGACTGGCCACCGGGACATTTCCCGGTGGCCTGGCCCGCCCATTGTCGAGGGGGACTAAAGGTTCGGTTTGGGTTGTGCTTTACTATTTTAAATAAACAATCCATGCCGCTCATGCAGCTCACTCCATCAGTTAGCCAATCGTGTGTGTGTGGTGTACAATCTTACGTTGAAAACTTTCGAAAGTCAAACTACAAAGTATCGAGGGACTACTGTATATAAAACATATCAAAGATGTAATGTTCTCACTAGCCGTCATGTTCTCTCTAATAAAATGTTCAGTTTTGTGTCATATTGAGTTGATTTGTTGAAGCAGGGTGAATAATTTAAAAATATCAAGTAACAGCAGTAGTGTTCGTCAGGTTTTTTGACCTACAATTTAAAGTAAGCTTTTATATTGAGTAATATTGTGTGCTTTTTTTGTTTTTTGTCAAATCTGTTTTTACTTCCCCAGCTCTGTGACGGGCTATTTATTTCTAAAGCTTACAATCATTTGAAAAGCTCTAACATTCAGTGAGGTTGTAATCATTCAGAACAGAGTGTTTCTTCATCAAAGCAGGAAAAAAGCAGCAACTTCTATGAAGCAAGATATTTAGACGTTGCATTTCCTTTGTGGACCCTATGACCCATTTATTCAGCTGCTGGATTTATTAAAATAAAGTGTTTTGTCACTTTTATTACTTTTGCAACAAAAACAAGTCAAACATGTCCCCCCGGAAGGCAAAGACAAGAGGAGCATCCTCAAATCATGCGAGCAGCGAGGATGTCTGGGCGGGGCTCTTGTTTTGCTGCCGTGGGGGTCATCGCGTGAACATTTTTTAACCTCTCCACCTCCTCAGCCGTTTGTTTCCATCTCAATCAGAGACGCAGGCCAAACGTCAATATGCCAGTGGAATGTGTCTCAGCTAATAACTCCGACGAGGCGCATTTAGAGTCCCCTTTAGTCGCCTTTTGATCTCCTGAGCTGCGTTTGCCGGCACTAAAGCTGGGACGGTTTGTCATGGCCACGGGCGCTGGGAACCAGCGAGACGGGGCTGCTCCATGAAAATCTGACTGTCAACGTGCCCTCCTCGATTTATTAAGCGGCCCTCAGAGCGCGAAGCTGGGATTTTGACCCTGATAATACAAAGCCCGGAGGGGAAATGGCACCGAGAAGCAAGCTCCACATCCTGTTGTGCCGCGGTCAAAATTAGATGCTAATTAATTACCATTGGCATCTTTAGCAATGCGTGTCAGCTCCGATTTGGTTTATCAATCTGTTACAGGATCAAACTGAAACATGTGAGGCCGGAGCTGACTCCTGCAGCCGGCTGGGTGCAGAGGTCTTTCCCCCAGGTCACAGCCACGTACGACTGTAACCTCCCAATTAATAAGCAGCCGTTTAACTTCCCCACAGCAACAAATCAGCAGAATGACTCTGATCACATTATGGATCAATGAGAATGAATCAAGAGGCTGTCGAGATCCTTCTCTTCAAACTAACTGTCCTTTGCAATAAAAAGAAGGGGGAAAAAAACTCAACCACATCCATTTAAACCGCCTCAAGTTGGTACTTTGAAGTGTTTGATTCTGCAGAAAGAAATGCACTTTGGGCAATGTAGTAATTCCCTCAGAATTAACATATCAAAGCTATATAGAGGCTTCAAAATATTTCACACATAGTACAATGTGTATTCTTTACAATTTTAACTTCTAAGATTCATTGGTCTCATCAAAACAACTGTCTTACACATAGCCAATATGTTCTATCAACTCTGCTGTAAAATACCTTTCATTTGCAGAGTATAACTGGAATTTAATGGGTGAAAGTGGACAAATGGTGCAACCAGTTTGATGTGGCAACACAAAGTGGTGAATATTATTTTTATGGAAAAAAAAAAGACTTGTATTACCTTTTCCGTATTATCAACCAGCTGGTACCATGCTTCTGTATGTTAACCGGCAATAGTTATACAGTTTATTTATGTATTTATTTTTGCTTCAAATATCTAGGAATCCCAAATAATCAATTGGAAATTAGTAGGTAAAAAAAAACAGGGATATCCTGTGTTACGGAGAATATCTTAACGATGACTAAACAAATCAAACATAGCCATCGTGGTTTCAAGATTAAAATGTTCTTTTTGAAAGATCCACTCTGTACAGGAATAATCCAGAACTTAAACATGCTCAAATTATATAATGATCAAAAGTGAAGGGCCCATACATTAACAGTGCATCTACAGGTAGATAAACCCAAACATATACACAAGTACAAAAACTAGTTACATAGGCAACATGCACATGGCTACTAAATTCTTCTTCTTCTTCTTTTGGCTATTCCCTCTTCAGGCTTCGCCACAGCTAGTCATCCTCCTCCATCTCACTCTGTCAAGTCAAGTCAACTTTATTTATAGAGCACATTTAAAACAAAAGCTATTACCAAAGAGGTTTGTGTTTGGTGTCCTTTTCCACTGCATCCTCTGTCCTCACTCCATCTACCTCCATGCTTTATCCAACTACCTCCATGTATCTCTTCTTTGACCTTCCTCTTAGTCTTTTTCCTGGCAGATGCATTTCTAACATCCTTCTACCAATATACCCACTGTCCCTCCTCTGGACATGTCCAAACTTTCTATGTCTGGTCTCTCTAACTTTGTATCCCAGTTGTTCGACCTGTGCTGTACCTCTAATGATCTAATTCCTAATCATATCCATCCTTGTCAGTCCTAAGGAGAACCTAAACATCTTCATTTCTGCCACTTCCAGTTCTTTCTTCTGTCTTTTTGTCCATGCTACTGTCTCCAGACCAAACAACATAGCTGGTCTCACCACTGTCTTGTAAACATTTCCTTTGACCTTTGCTGACACCCTTTTATCGCAAATCACTCCTGAAACTTTTTTCCAGCCACTCCATCCTGCTTGGACTCTCTTCTTCACCTCTTTACCACACTCCCCATTTTCCTGGACAGTGGACCCTAAGTACTTGAAGTCCTGCACCTTTGTGACCTCTGCTCCTTGTAGCCTCACTGTTCCACCTGCCTCCCTCTCATTTACACACATGTACTCTGTCTTACTACGGCTGACAGCTGACTTTCATTCCTCTTCTTTCAAGTGCATACCTCCACCTCTCCAAGTTCTCTTCCACCTATTCCCTGTTCTCATCACAGATCGCAATGTCATCTGCAAACATCATAGTCCACAAGGATTCCTGCCTGACCTCATATGTTAGTCGGTCCATCACCAGAACAAATAAGAAGGGGCTCTGAGCTGATCCTTGATGCACTCCCACCTCTACCTAGAAGATATCTGTCACTCCTACAGCACATCTCACCACTGTCCTGTTGTCCTCGTACATGTCCTGTATCAGTCTAACCTACTTCTCTGCCACTCCAGATTTCATCATGCAATTCCACACCTCCTCCCTCAGCACCTTCTTTGCTCAACCAATTTTTGGACTGTAAATGGACTGTACTTATATAGCACCTTTCTATCAAATACTCAAAGTTATTTATACAACTATCTCTGCCCTCATTTACCCATTCATACAGCACTCTACTACATCTATACAAAGACTAATCAGTGCTTTTTGACATTCATACACCAATGGGACACACATCGGAGGCAATGAGGAGTTCAGTGTCTTGCCCAGGGACACTTCAGCATGTGACTGCTGGTGGAATCAAATCCCCAACTCTCCCATTGGAGGACGACTTGCTCTAACCACTCAGTCACAGCTGCCCCGTTTTTGAAACTCAGTTTATTTTTGTGTGCATGGTTTGGAAAACAGTGAAAATTACAAACCTGATCATCTTCATTGCTAAATTCCAGCAGATTAAATTACTAATATGGGAGCAACTGCCAAGCTAGGTACACTACGAGTGGAGGTGAACAGTGAAATAATGTGCATGGCCTTAAAAGCCATGTGCATGAAAAAAAATACATGAAATTCATAAAGTGGCTGTTTAAAACGCAGCTGCATGTCTTTCTGGTCACAAACATTCAAAATTAATTAATACTACCACAAAAATCTGCCTATTTTTTGTTGAGTTGCCAACTATTCACAACCCAGTGAGATAGGAAAATTTCTCAGCTCTGCATTTTGAAGGTCCGTTTGTTTATTTAAACAATCATTGATTCTAACTAAATTATATTTACAAGATGAACGTTTATCCCAGAAAGCTCAAAGTGGATAAACTAACAGCATGTCCGTCTTTGTAACAAAAACGCAAAGAAAAGTCATGCATATGAAAGACAATAGGATGGCGAATACCACAAACAAATGAGGTTAATACGCTTGAGGGTGGATCCAGGACCAGTGCCAGATCCAGGAAAATGTACCAAATAAAGGAAATTAATCCAAAAAGTTGAGCAGGTTCCATCAAGAGGCCAGTAGCGGTAGCAGTAGTCATTAACAGAAGATAATAAGCACAAGGTCAGGAGATTTCTGAATTATCTCCCCTTCTCCCCACTGTTCTGTCAGCCTCCTATGAAGTTGTGTTCAAGTGTGGGCTCACATTAATCAGCGCTTTAATTGCCACTTGCCTCAGAGTGTGTGGGGAATAAGGCCAATTTCCCCGAGTTTCTCCTCCAGGAAGATGCAGACAGGTTCTTGGAAACAGAGATGTGGATCGGTGTTTTGAGCAGGGATCTGTTCGTTCTTTTTTTATCTGTCAGATTTACAACAGAATAACTGATGATGCTAATTTCAACACAATACCCCTCATAGAAGAAATGCAGTCTGATCATGTTCAGTGTTATACATGTTTAATTTATTGTACTGTACACTTAGGTGATGTGGCTGTTTAAATATCTTTCTAATAAAAACTGTATGGTTTTAATAAAATGTAGGTTGAAAGCAGAGAACCCATGTCAAACAAGACATCTACCATATTTTCCAGACTTTAAGTTGCACTTTTTCCATAGTTTGGCCAGGCCAGCGACATATGTGTGTTACCTGTTGTTTTGTCTGTACAGCACTTTGGTTGGCCTTGTTGCTGTTTTAAGTACTTTATAAATAAAGTGGTATGGTATATAGTCTGAAGCAAATTTGTATACGTATTTGTCCCCTATTCATGGCACAATTTTTGACTGATGCATTAAATGTTCATTCATACTGATATGAACCAAAGAGTAAACATTACCATTTGCAGTAGCATGAGGGCCCTCTAAGCTTTTGACAACTATATATTGTTCCTCTTCTGCTAACCCTCCCCACCACCATCTTCCTCAGAAGTTGGTGGAGTTGTTTAGAAGCGACACAAAGGACGGTAACTTGCTTGTCGAACTCGGCTGTTCAGGGTCCCAGGTATCTTCTCTGTGTTATTGTTATTTCAGATTAAATGTCTGTTCTTGCACTTTGTGAAATACACTTCAAAATAAATTAGGAATGCACAATATTCGATAATATTGGCCGATAACGATACCAATATTTTTTAATACACTTTCCTTTGCACTACTTGTCTAATTTCCTTCTGCTTCACCATGGCGTCTCTGCTCATGCTGCTCGGCCTCACCTCATACATATTCCTCTTATTTAGGCTTATTTTCTACAAAAATTGTGTAACAGCTGTAAGAGCTGGTGACATATATTCAGTAATAGGCATATGCATAGTACTTTAACTTATATTAAATGAAATGTGTTAATTTATGTTATTTATTAGCATTAGTAATCTGAAATGCTGTTTCACTTGTGGAGGCTTGTTCCAGGTTCGTAGCTGCAGTGTGGGATCCTCTGCACTCTTGTGCATGAAGGACAGCCCTTCTAAGTCCAAAGTTTTTGTCTAACTATTGTGCCGTAAGACTGATCATGCTAACGAGGCTAACAAGACGTCCAAATATCTGTGGTAAAACTCACCCAAGTGCTATCGGCTATTAGCTTCTCAATGACGCCAGAAATGACGGCTTGTAACTCGGGTAAGGTTACTGTATGTCGGAAAAATATCTCCGACTGGGGACGATGTAGCGAGGCTCAACATAGTCCATGAATCTTCAGAATCCAACATCCTCAACTACAAAAAAAACGTCCACACGCCGACATTTTGACTTCTTCCTCTCCGCCATGAGATCAGGTAGGCATGCATGACGTCATCATGTTGTGCTGCAACTGCAGGCATCCTTGTCACTGGGTTGTCATACAAAAACAGTGTCTTTTATACCGGTGACTTACTTTGATGGAATATCCGATAATTAACTTTAACGCTAACATCGGCTGATACCGATACTTGCCGATAATATTGTGCATCCCTAAAATAAATGCGATTTAGAATCTGAAGCAACTTATACTGGAATATGTTTTTCCCTCTTCATGAGGCATTTATTGACCGATGCGACCTATACTCCGGAGTGACGTATGATCCGGAAAGTACGGTATAGTTTTTATGTGTTTGGTGAGGAAAAAATACAAAAATTTGTTTTTTTATGCATGTTATTTTTTGTTGTAGTGTCTTTTTCATTGTTTTTTAAGATGTAGATTTTATTATTTTTTTGTCAGAAGTTGAGGTTTTTGTTTTCCTCTGTTTTATTTTGAAAGTTAAAACGTCCGCTTTGCGAGTTTTATTTTTTTTAATGGTGTGTTTTGGTTGGTTTTATTCATTTTTGTTTTCTTTTACTTTTCCAGTTTTGTTGTTTCAACGTTATTGCCTTTTTTTTGTTGTTTTTATCATTTTCTCTGTTTTTTTTTTAGTCTTCTAATCTGTTTGTGAATGTTGTGATTGGTCTCATGTGCTCTTTTAATATCCAGTATAAACATGTATTTCTTACATTTTGTTATTTGTAGTTATCGTTTTATATGTGTGATTAGAAAAATTGTCCTTTATTAATGAATTTGGCTTAGTTTTGTCATTTTGCTTTTTTCTATTTTTTGAGTTTTGGTTGTAAATTGGGCGGCATGGTGGCATAGTTGGTAGAGTTGTCACCTCTTAGCAAGCAGGTCGTCGGTTCAAATCCCGGGGGCCTTTCTAGGTGGAGTTTGCATGTTCTCTCCGTGCATGTGTGGGTTTTCTCCAGGTACTCTGGTTTCCTTCCACACAACAAAAACATGCATGTTAGACTGACTGGTAACTCAAAATTGTCCCTAGATGTGAGTGAGAGAGTGAATGGTTGTTTGTCTCATTTGTCTCTATGTGTCCCTGTGATGGACTGAAGACCTGTCCAGGGTGTCCCTCGCCTCTCGTACAGTGACCGCTGGATATGGGCACCAGTGACCCTCGCGACCTGAAAAGGAAGAAGTGGGTAAAGATAATGGATGGATGGAAATTTTATTTTTTTCTGTAACTGAACAGAGCATTAACCTTGGTTTTGTAGAATCAATTTTATTCAGAACTTGTATTTGATCATTTACTGCCTAAAGGTTGCCTAAACAACGCATTTCCCCTCACCTGTGTGCTTATCAGCAAAATATCTCATAAACCTCTGGGTGTATTTAAATGAAACCTTGGGAAATAATCATTGACTGCAGATCTACAAATAAACTTCTGAAGCCAGCCCCATACAAGACGACTCCCACAGTTAATTGACTTGAAAAACGCAAATGGCTACAATTTGAAGCTAAATGTTGATGTGGTACTAGCTGAGATTAGTTAATAATACCCGTTTTGTGCGTGAAATTGACATGACCTGAGATTTTATGTTGAACCTACGTGCAGGCAGACAGTGGGAGACCCCAAGGTAAAAATACTTCATTTCTATGTATTTAAACAAAACAAAAGCTGACGGGGCAGCAACAACTTACTTGGAGGGAGGGAACAACAGGAGGAACAGAACATGACAGGCTTGGGAGCACAATGAACAGACAAAGGAGAAAAACACAGAGACGCTGAAAGAAAGTAATGACAGGAATGACAAACACCTGGGGTGTGAATACAGCAGCATAAAGGCAAGAGATAAACAGCACAAGATCAGCAGCATGGATAATCAGCAGCACAGATAAGTCACATATAACCAATTGGCATTACAAAAACAGACACTCCTACAGACATCTCACAGTAGGTTTAAGTACTGTGTATATTACTTGCATACTGTAAGGCGAGTCTAAAACTCGGGTATGAAAGTTTGCGGGCGATATGCATTCCTTCAAGTAAAGACCTTTAATTAGCGAGGTTTACTAAAAGACGTAGAAATGTCATTTTACTCCATTTGTGTTCGGTAGCATCTCCGTTGCATTGTGCTCATTTTTTTGCAATCAGCCACAATACCACACGACACCTAAATGTCACGTTTTGTGTGTCTTGTCTAACCAAGTGTGTATTTTTTTCCTCTGTGCTGACACACACTCTGTAAACAGTTAACTCCGGGTCCTCGTGCCGCCTCTTCACATTTATCTGAATTAAACCGCGTCTTCATATTACATTATGCAGCAAGTGCAAACTGTGCATCCCTTTAATAACCCCATGTCAACGTGATTAATGGACATTGCTTAATAAATTTCCTGTAATTAAGTGTCCACCTGCAGCTTGCCTGGAATCAATTACCTTTTTGTTTATGCAATTTCCTTGAGGTATTTAGTTATGTGCCTCTATTATGGAGTTGTAAGATAATATCTGCTTATTCTGCTAATTCCCATGTTACCTTATGTGACATAGCAAGCCGAAGGCCTGCAGCAAAGAGCAGAGCAGATGGATGACAGTGGAATCAACTCTCGTGGCCTCAGTGACTGATGGTTGCCATTTGGTGAAAATTAATAACAAGAAAGAATAACAAGGCATGCTGTTTGTACAGTTTACCAGTATGAAGGGTTTTCTTTCACTAAAAGAGGCCTGTGTATGGAAATTAAAATAAAAAGAATAGGAGAAATTGCATTTCCTGCAAAAATGCAGTGTGAATGCTTATTGCAGAAGAACTTGCTGAAAAACAGCTGAAATTAGCTAAGAAACACTTTGAAATGTACCTGAAATGGAAGAACGAGCCTAAATCAGCAGAAGAAAGCAGAAAGAACACATTTACTGAATTAGGTTTAAATAAGCAGAAATTAACACAAAAATAGTTAATTAGCTCAAAAGAAAAAGGCTGAAATAAGAAAAAAATAGCTGAAAAGTAGCTGAAAAGGCAAAAAGAAGCTTAAAGTACCAGAAGACACAGGAAGAATTGAAATGAGTGTAAAAAATGTGGAATTAGCCGAAAAAGCTAAAATTAGCATCAAACAGCTAGATAGTAGCTGAAATAGCAGAAAAAGCTGAAACGAGCAGAAAAAAGCTGAAAGGAGCATAACAAGCTGCAATTAGCAGAAAGAAGTTAATTAGGTAGAAAGTAGCAGAAATTAACATGAAAATCTTGAACTTATCTGAAAACAGCTGAAATTTGAAAGAAAAAAAAAAAAAAAAAAGATAGAAATCCACCTGAAAATTAGAATAAGCTTAAATTAGCAGAAAAAAAACAAAAACAACATGTTTGCCCTATTAGGCTTAAAGATGCAGAAATGAGCGCAAAGAAGTGGATATTGTCGAAAAAAAGCTGAAATTAGCAAAAAAAAAAAAAAAAAAAACAGCTGAAAAGTAGCATTAAGAAAGCAGACTTTTTTTTGTTTGTTTTTACCAAAAACAGTGAAGAGCACGTTTTTGCTGAAATAGGCTGAAAAAAGTTGAAATGAGTGCAAAAAATGTGGAATTAGCTAAAAAAAAGCTAAAATTAACATAAACAGCTAAATAGTAGCTGAAATAGCAGAAAAATATAAACTTGCATAAATAAACTGAAAGCAGCATAGGAAACTGAAATTAGCAGAAAGAAGTTCGAAGAAGCACAAAAATGTTGTAGCTAGCAGAAAGAATCTGAAAGGACAACAAATCAGCTGCAAAAACTGCTGAAATTAGCTGAAAAACATTTACATTTGCACAAGGAAGCTGAAGCAGAACAAAAATGTGAAAGAAGCTGTAAAAGGTTGTAAACGGATCTAAAGATTTGAAGGATGTAAAATGAGCTCAATTAATTTTCTATGAGGAAAAAAAGTGGCAGAAAAGGCTAAATATTTCACAAAGCTAACGCTGCACCGATACCAAAAGTCATAGCACCCTTCTCGTGAACGAGTTGAACGCTTTGATATACGATTTGTTGAAATAGCTTGAAAACTGCGGACGAGAAAGATGCTGAAAAAGGTACGGAAGAACAATGGATCACAATAGTGTGATTGCTTCATAAACATTTACACAATAAGTGGGAGCCTCTGTTAAGAGAGAACTATCAGAAACATCATAAAACTGGAGATAAACTTTCACTTTAGGGTTGCATATTACTCTGAACACCACGTTTATTTATTATTTTAAGAGTCGGTTTAAGAACAGCATAGCTTTGTACTTGTAGCCCAGACCTCGAGGTGTTCTTGACGGAGGATTTCACTGATTTGACACGCAAAATTCACTTCATCACAGGACATCCTTCTGATATGGTAGAGAGAGGAGATGATCCAGTGATTTTACAGCTTTAGGCAAAAGTGGAAGTTCTTTGAGCTTTTGATCCATAACCAGTGTGTTATGACGTTAATCTGGTGGTCCGTAAGAAACAGAAGCTCACCACCTCATTGAGCTCTAAAATAGATTGTAAAATGTATTGAGTCGGAAAAGTCCCTTAGCAAAATGCTAATGTGTAGAGCCGTAGCATCTCATATTATTAACATGCAGTAAGTGCTATGATGTCATCATTGTATGTTCCATACAATGGCGAAATTAGTTCTCTGCAGTTACACCATCGCACCTGGGATAGACCCGGGCGGAGCGGTGTAGGCGTCCGGGGAGCAACTGGGGATTGGGCGTCTTGCTCAGAGACACCGCGACATGTGGGAATGGCTAGGGATCAAACCTGGGACTTTGGGGTCCCAGGTCGGCTGCCTTGCCTCTACTTTATCTCGGCCTCCCCATGGCGCAAGGCGTCCTGTAACAACTTCTTTAATAGCATAACATGATCATGATTATGAGACAGTTTAATAAATTATGACTTTTATGGTAGGAGTTTGTATCGTATTTGGCCAACTTGGAATTTTATACTTATCATAATATTCTATCTTACCCTATAAAATTGCCACATATTCACGTGTGAATTGAAGTTCTTCCTATAAAATGTAGAGTTATAACTTAGTAACTTAACTCTAAGTTATTATCTTGTAATTATAGACTAACTTAGAATCATAATGTAACATCTCGTTTTTACGATTTATTTAGTACCTATAACTTAATATGTCGTAAATACCAAATTATTATTCACAAGTATGACTTGGCATAATTTGACTAAGTATTTATCAGGTATGTCTTACTGTCAAATTTTTATTTCTTAGAATCTTATGATGACTTGTCATTGGTATGACAAAAACCTATTTGTTTTAGTCTTTAGGTCTTGGAGTCATAAGAATAAGACAAATAACTTTGATAGGTATGATCAGTCTTAGTTTTACTGTTTAGGATCTCATAGTGTTAACTTAATAAAAAAAAAAAAATCACAACTTACCAGTACATTCTAACTTAGTATGCATTCATTGTCAAATGATGAAATGAGTGTCATAATTGTGTAGTTTGTAATTAAGCAGTTGGAAGATAGGACTTCATTTATCTGTAAAATGTTTATGGTTATGACTTTGTGTTTTAATATGACTTCTCCTATGTTTTTATCTTAACATCTGTTAGTTATGACCAGAATGAAATAATTATGAAAGAGTATAATTAGGATTTAGATGTCGTAATTAGGTCTTCTGTAGTTATGACTAAGTCAGTATAATTAGCATTTAAACTAACATTTAGCAAGTATAACTTAAGAGTCTATGTTAATTTTTTTTTACTTAGATCACATGGTACTGTCTTTGTATCTCATGAGTTATCTCACAGGAAGGATGTAGAATATCGTATTTAAATATTATTTTTCCAGATATATGACTTCAGATAATAAAAATATGAATTTTCATTTCATTTCCATACTTGTATGGATTAGAATCTCATTTTTATGACCGTATAACATAATCACTTAAAATGTTATAGTTATGCCTTCTAGAAATCTCAAAATTACAGATTAACTCATAGTTATGATCTAGCATTAAACACATATGAAGTACTTTTTTTTTTAATTTTTTTTTTATCTGACAGTTTTGTTTTAGAATCTTCTAGTTCTGACTTAGTTTTTATAGGTGTGACTTAATTTTTAATTATAGTTTACTTTCTTACAATTATGAATGTCCACATTAAAACCCTTTATCATGACACAGCATCTCAAAAGTATGACTGCATTTCACAATACTACTCAGAATTTACCAGTGCATACCATCTCACAACATTCAATTTAAATATGTATATATATGTATATATATATATATATATATATATATGTATATATATATATATATATATAT
>NC_056520.1:14904800-14909800 GCF_014905685.2 Nematolebias whitei
ACACACACACACACACACACACACACACACACACACACACACACACCTTTAAATCTTAAAAATTCATGCAGGTAAAAATTCAAAAAAATTTAGTCAGGTTATCTGGACCGTTTTTTTGTTTTGCTGAGATGTTTCGTCCTTCATCCAAAGGACTTCATCAATCGGAGGAGCCACAAACAAATGCAGTCCCCCTGGCAGCTCACTCCCATAGTGGAAAACAATAGATTGCTGGTGACAAGATGTTTTCTGGAGCCCGCCCTCTCCCAGTCAACTCCTCTGAAGCAGCCACAACCAAAGTGGTTCAGGACATCAAAGTTCATGCTCAATAATCCAGGTAAAACATCCAACAATGTTCAGTCAGATCAATTGGACGGCTTCTTTTTTGGCTGGGATGTTTCGTCCTCCATCCATAGGACTTCTTCAGTCCGAGGAGCCACAAACAAACCGAGTCCTACAAGCAGCACTCCCATAGTGAAAAAAAAAAAAAAACAGTTTGCTGGTGATAAGATGGTTTCTGGTACCAGCCCTCTCCTCCATCGACTCCTCTGAGGCAGCAATGCCAAAGTGGTTCAGAACATCAAAGTTCATGCTCAATTATCCAGGCAAAACATCTAGCAATGTTCAGTCAGATCAATTGGACGGCTTCTTTTTTGGCTGGGATGTTTCATCCTCCATCCAAAGGACTTCTTCAGTCCGAGGAGCCACAAACAAACTGAGTCCTACAAGCACCACCTCCCATACTGAAAAAAAAAAAACAGTTTGCTGGTGATAAGACAGTTTCTGGGGCCCGCCCTCTCCACCATCGACTCCTCTGAGGCAGCAATGCTTCAGAGTGTGGGAGTGTGCTGCTTGTGGGACTCAGTTTGTTTGTGGCTCCTCGGACTGATGAAGTCCTTCGGATGAAGGACGAAACATCTCAGTAAAAAACCCCAAAAAATACAACATCCGGATAACCTAACTGAACTTTGTTGGATTTTCTACCTGGATTATTGAGCATGAACTTTGATGTTTGCATTTCATAGTTAGAAGTAAGTATTACTCATAATTAATTAGTGCGTAGCATCTCACATTATTCAATGAGCTGTACCTTTTAATCACAGTGGATGAAAACAACAATTAGGAGTCGAAATGTATTAAAGCCAAGATTTTACATTTTACATTTATGTGGTATAGCATCCAGTAAACCTTCACCTTAGTTCACCTCCATGACAGAATGCGCTGTCCGGACTCGAGCTTGTTTGGCAGCATGACGCCGTCATGCGTTCATGAAATCAGATGACTCATTAGTGCAACAAGGGTGACCTTTTCACGAGGCCACTGACATGTGTGGAAGGTCACAGTGGCTAAATGGCACACCCCTGAGTGACTGTCAGTCAAACGCATGCCACAGTGTTGTCTGTCATCGTGCGGCAAATTCTACGCGCGGACGCTCGTGTAAATTAACCTTCCACGGCTCCTGCGCAGTTCTTTGAACATCTCCCAGAAAACTTCTTTGGAGTGTATGGATTTTAAAGGCCGGCGTTGGGTTCAAGCTACCTGTAATGACAGCAGTTCCAGGCAAAATGACTCAGACGGCCAACAGCTCAATCATCTGCCACTTGGTGAGGCATCCAGGTCTGACATTAATTCAGCCCCACTTCAGGGCTCATCAGAAGGAAGTGAAGGTGCAAGATTAGAAACTGGGCTCCCCCCCCCCCCCCCCCCTCATTTCTCCTGCTGTAGCTTAGCCTCACCAGCTTCATGCTCTGATAAGAAGTGACTAACGCCACTTGAGGTGAGTCTGTTCGGGAAATCAGTTTAGAAATTACTGTTTTTGGGGAGGAAGAGTGGCGCACATGAAGGAGAGATAGACGTGAGTGTGTATTTCAGCAGCCAATCACTTGAGTGGGGCTCTCCTGGAACACAAGTGAGATGTGGGCAAACAAATGAACTTCCCATGTCCTGTTTAAATCTGTCTGTGCTGGTGAAAACAAGCCCAAGAAGGTTCACCCCGAACAATAAATAAATTCTTGAGCTTTCATTTGGGCTTCGAAGACAACCAGTGATGACTGAAAATGGCAAGCAGATATGCATTTATTTCATCTCAATCTGTACGTACGTGTTTTTACGATGCTCAGTATATGACAAAGTTGCTCTACCTGCACAGATTTAGGATGATTATAATACTAATTAACTTAAAATTGACAAGTAAAAGTTTGTCCCTCTAAAACTGTCGGTATAAACAGCGCGCTGCACAGCCATCCGTCTCCCCCCGACAAAAATCATGGGGGAGATGAGCGCCACGCCATGGCAAGTTATCTAGGGGAAACAGTGAGGACAATGAGAAGATCTTGTCAATCCAGGTTTAATCTTGCAAGAGGAGCAGCACCATTCAAGATGTTACACGTCACTATGTCGCCAAGGTCTGCCCGCGGACAGCATAAAGGAGCATCAACTTATAAGGCTTATAAGAAAAGGCAAGATCAAGACAACTCTAATTTCCAGCTTAGGGGCCTTGAAGTTTATCAGGTGAGCAGGCTCCGTGCACCTCCAGGCCCCACTTTGTTCTGACAAAACAACTAACTCACACACGTGGTTCTATAACATTTGACATTAGTAAGTGAAAAACATCCATGACCTTTACATCCCCCATCACCAACTATGACATTTGAGCTTATTCTAACTTCTTTCTGCTAATTCCAGCTTGTTATGCTCCTTTCAGCTTATTTCTGCAAGTTCCAGCTTTTTTGCTATTTCAGCAACTATTTAGCTGTGTTTATGCTAATTTTAGCCTTTTCAGCTAATTCCATATTTGTTTGCACTCGTATCAAAGTTTTTCTGCCTACTTCAACAAACGTGCTCTCTCCACTTCTGGTAATTTAAACTTCTTTATGCCTTTTTTTAGCTACTTTTCAGCAGTTTTTTTGTTGTTGTTGTTGTTGCTAATTTCAGCTTATTCAGATAATTTCCACTTTTTTTGGTGCTCATTTCTGCTTCTTTCAGCTAACGTGCTCTTTCTGCCTTCTTCTGCTAATTTAAGCCCATTCTACTTTTTCAGCTACATTTAGCATTATTTTTTTTTTTACTAATTTCAGCATTTTTCAGATTGTTTCCACGTTTTTGAGCTCATGTCTGCTTCTTTCAGCCTAATTGGGCAAACATGTGTTCTTTCTTTCTTCTGCTAATTTAAGCTTGTTCTGCCTGTTCAACTACTTTTTTCTTTTAGCATTTTCTAGCTAATTTCAGCCGTTTTCAGATAAATTCAAGTTTTTTGTTGTACTTTCTGCTACTTTCAGCCTAAATGACTTATTTCCGATCAATTCAGCTCGTTATACTCCTTTTAGCTTAATTATGTTAGCTGCAGCTTTTTCTGCTATTCCAGCTACTACCTAGCTGTTTCTACGCTAATTTTAGCTTTTTTAGCTAATTCCACATTTTTTTTAGCTCATTTCAGCATTTTTATGCTTCCTTCTGGCAGTTTAAGCTTTTTTCTGCCTTTCCGTTACTTTTCAGCCATTTTTATTTTCAAATTTCAGCCTTTTTTTAAGCTATTTTTTTTTTATTTTTTGTACTAACTTCTGTTTTTTTAAACCTAATTCATCAAATATGTGTTCTTTTTGTTTGCTTTTGCTAATTTAGGCATGTCTTCCGTTTCAGCTACATTTCAGCATGTTTTTAGCTAATTTCAGCGGTTTTTCAACAGTTCTTCTACAATAAGCATTCACACTGCATTTTCACTTGAAATGCAATTCATCTAGTAAGATTTGCTTTGGCGGCCATCTTTCTTTTAAACAAATTCCCACAGAGACAGTACGTTCACCAATTACTTTGAGAGCTTCAATAAAACCCATCTACTGGTTCGTGAGATAAAAAAACACACAGATACAAGCAATTACATGATTGCCTTTCATAAGAACAATAAAAAGAAGCCTTTAGCTTCAAGTAAATATGTTGGAACTGCGTCACTTTAAGGCTGAAAGAGGAGCTGGACAAATCCTGAGAGTAATGAGTAACAAAAAAAAAACTAAACGTCTAACAGATATTCTTTAAAAGGACTCGTCTGCATCCATTACTGCAGTTTCACTGTTGTAACCTGTGTCCTTTTTAAATCCCAGAAATCCTTCAAACAAGTCGAATCAAGACAAAAGCAGAAGGTTAATGCCTGTACACGAGGCACAAAGGTGCCAGCAGCCACGCAGAGCCTGGTTCAATTATAAAAACGACTGTTTATCATTTATTTATCCATCAGAAAACAATTGGACGCTATAATTGCAATTTGCTTGATTAATGAGTTGATTAAGACTGTTAACTGTTTACAAAGGGACTGCAACGCGCTCTGCAAATATTTTCAGAAAACGGCGCGTCGCGTCCCATCACAGCCGTCTGTAAACTTTAATTAAGCGCAAAAACCATTCAGGCTCCCCCTCCCGTCCTTCCCTCCTGGGATTCGTAATTCCCACGTAAATCTGCATTTTTAATTATTTAATTCACGATAGCATTCGCAAGTTCCACCAGCAATTATTTGTTGTTTTTATTAAAAGTCACCCAAAAAAAAGCACGGCTAAAAATGAAAGTGCGCTCCGTGAAAGGTAGGAAATGAAGGTAATTTGCACAAGCTCAAAAAACAAACAAACAAAAAAAACGGTTCAAATGAACAACAGGCAACGCCTTGTGATCGTGAAAGCATTTTCATCCAGTGCGCATCAAGCTGAGAGGAGGAACACCGGTGTTTTATCATCATAACAAACAAGCTCCCATCACGGAAATAATTAACGGCATTGTGCCCAATATAAAACATCCCATCAGGCCTTAGAAGGCCAGGGGTGGGTGGCAGAGTTTTAATCATGATCGTAAAACTGTTCTTCTTGGGATCTGATGCTGGTGAACAGCGTGAAGAAAAGCTTTGGGCCTTTATACTTCTTGTGGCTGATTCTGAATAATAATAGTAATGAAAAAAGAAGAAAAACAACCAAAGAGGAAGAGACGACGACCAGAAAAGTGTTTGATTCGACTAAAAGGGG
>NC_056520.1:14914800-14927272 GCF_014905685.2 Nematolebias whitei
TACATTTAGGTTTTTGATCACCGTCTTAATCTCCATTACGAGACTTTACGTACATCATTTTTGACATGATTTCACTGGCTGGGTAAAGGAATAAAAGGTCAAAAGCATATGACGCTCCCACCACCATGCCCACTACTGAGAACAACGCTCTTTGGGGTTTGAACACGTCCGCTTTCATTCAGCAAATTAAAACATTTGTTCCTTTTAACAAACATCTATTTTAGTTCTCCCCCTGTCTTTCATTCAAGTGATCCTCTACAGCAGCCTGCCTGGGTTCTACTGTACTTGTATTATCTTAATAGGGCAAATTCAGACTCATCAGGATGGTCTTAGTGATTGCTCACTCTTAGACAGTGCATGAAGCGTAAAGAATGTGGTCAATAACACGCAGCACTTAAAAACACCTAAATACTAAATATTTGTGGGTTTTTTCTGTCAAGACCTCCCCCGTCATCAGAACATTTAGTAAAAAAAAACAAAAGGAACGTCCAAAAAGACAACTTTTTAAACTTCTAGAGCTACTTAGAAGTTTGTGAATTCCAAACCAGAAACACCAGCGCAATGAGAGAAAGGACTTCCAGTCTCAAGAGATTTCACCTCACCCTATACTTTAAGCAAAACAATTAATTTCCAAGGCATTAAAACCACCCCATTCAAATCTTATCAGCCATTGAATGGCCATTATTAGTTGTTATCATCCCCACAGGTTGCGTTCAGATTGTCCCTCCTGTACCTCCTAGTAGGTTTAAAGGTACGCTTTTATCCCTGATAATTACGTTGTTAGCGCTGATAATAGGGTCACGTGTTTAGGTTAAGAGTCAAGGGTCAGGGGGTTAAGTTTAGGGGCAGTGCTCTGGGTCAGGTGTAAGGTTAGTTATTAGTTATCATCCCCATAGGTTGCGTTCAGACCGTCCCTCCTGTACCTCCTAGTAGGTTTAAAGGTACGTCGCTATCGCTTATAATACGCAGCTTTGCACGCATGTTAAACAGGAAGGTTTTTTTTCTTTTAGCTTCAACATTTTTCCTAAATTTCCATTTAATGGGCTGATAACATCTGACGCCACTGTTAAAACACACTAAATCTAGAACCTTGAGATATGAACGCACAAAGAAAAAAACAAAACATGGCAAAAAAACATTCTATTTTACTCAAAACCATATTTTCATGTTAAGATCCCAGTAAATGCATATTAAAAGCCTTTTTCCACAAATACAATAAAAAAAAACAAGTGTTTAATTAATTGGAAATAAGATAAGATGGAACTTTATTGATCCCGCAGGAAATTGTTGTGCCAGAGTTTCAAGACAAAGGCACATATACAAGGAATCACACAAGACATAAAAATAACATAGAATATAAAAAAATTACAATACAAAAATACCAACAATTAAGGTCTAAAATAGGTCGGGTACAAACAGAAACATTAAAATGTTTTTATTTTTTATTGAAATAGAAATAATCCATTCTTTATAGTGTACAGGTATGATTGATTCTGTCTGTTTTTTTTTTTTTTTTAAAGTCAACTTATTTAAATCTCTTTAAATCTTTTTGCTATAATGTGCAGCATGTTCATGTCAGAATCTTTGGTCAGCTAATAATTCATTAAAAATCCAATTTTTGCACATCTATGAACAATAAAATTGAGCTTCATCTAAGAACCGTTTAGGAAATTGTTTTTTTTTTTTTAATCTGCAAATTTTGCATTGATTTATTTTATTACTGTATTTTGTCATCAGAAGTACCATATTTTTTGCCATATAGTTTGCACGTTTTGCATAAATTTGCAAGTACTGCGACTTTTACACCGAAGTGACTAGTATGTATTTTTCCCATATTTATAACCCGATTTTTGGCTGCGATCTGACGATTTCATTCATTCTGACATGGAAAATATTGAACACTACCATTTTCAGCCACTAGAGGGCCCTCAACTAATATGGCCAGCAAAGTGTCTCATGAATAGGTAAAAGTGGCTATTAATAAGACACTTGTCTTGCCATACCAAGCCACATTCGACTCGCCCCGGAAATCCTGGAGCAAACGTCAAATCAGCTGAATTTCGTTGTGCCGCCCAGGCGAAATGCAGCTGATTTGATTTTTAAAGTGCATTTATTAAGGAAAAGTTAAACTGAGACACACCTTTGCTACAATTTCGAGCAAAC
Organism: Nematolebias whitei; assembly: GCF_014905685.2. Classification (NCBI taxonomy): domain Eukaryota; kingdom Metazoa; phylum Chordata; class Actinopteri; order Cyprinodontiformes; family Rivulidae; genus Nematolebias; species Nematolebias whitei. The sequence continues at coordinate 14,916,964 of NC_056520.1, forward strand.
AAATAATTGCTTTTAAGCAGGGGCGGACTGGGACAATAATCCAGGCCGGGAATTTCGATACCATCCCAGGCCACCACCACCTGATTAACGCAAACCACCAAGACTGAGTTCAATTGAGCGCACTTTGAATGCATGTTGTTTGCACACGTCTAAAAAGCCATCCATAATTTCCCATCTATTCATTTTCACTTATTGACTATTTATATGTATTGGCTATTCATATAACAAAAAAAAAGTTCTTAATCTCAACGGAACTTTACCTGGTAAAATAAAGTTTAAATAAAATATTGTAATACAAGGATTTTAATATTCAGATAATTTATTGGAGTAATGAAGGGTATACACAAAATATCCTCAATAATCCAGGTAGAAAATCTAAAAAAGTTAAGTCAGGTCCTCTGGACAGATTAAAAAAAAAAAAAACTTGTTGAAACGTTTAGTCTTTAATCCAAAAGACTGTCAGTTTGAGAAGCTGCAACAAACAGTTTCAAATAGTCTATTTTCATAGTGGATCAACCAGTTTGTTGCTGACATCCAGAACTAGCTGTTAACATGATAAAGGAGGACCATCATCAGCCTAACAATGGATCGTTAGTGCTCTAGGCTGTTTGCTATTCACAGGGGGCTGAGAGATACCAGCAATAACAGCATTGTAAGAGGGCTACAGTTGGACACAGAGGCCTCTGTCCCTGTTTAATGATGGATGAGTTCTCATCACAAAGATGGCTTCCTTTACTCCTCTCTCAAACCAACACTTCTCTCTATCAAGGATGAGCACATCTTCATCCCTGAAAGTGACTGCTGGCCTGCAGATGAGTGTAAACCACAGAGTTCTCCTGGCCTGATGATGTTGCTCTTTGGCCCAGCACAGAAGAGCAACATCTTCAGGCCAAGACTCGGCAGTTTACACTCATCTGCAGGCCAGCAGTCACTTTCAGGGATGAAGATGTGCACATCCTTGATAGAGAGGAACTATGGTTTAAGAGAGGAGTAAAGGAAGCCATCTTTGTGAAAAGAAACCATTGTTAGGGGTTGTTAGGCTGCAGGTCTTCCTTATGTTAACAGCTAGTTCTGGATGTTAACAACAAACTGGTTGATCCACTATGAGAAGAGGCTATTTGAAACTGAGCTTGTTGCAACTCCTCAGACTGAACTTAGTTTTTTGGATTAAAGACAAAAGTTTCAACAAGTTTTTTTTTTATTTGTCCAGAGGACCTGACTTAACTTTTTTAGATACAAAAAAATCTGAATTCCTAGACATTTCAACATTAAACTTTTTTCAGATCCTAACCCATATTATAAAATTTGCAATATTCTTTGTAAAAACTTAAAAACATTTGTTATATTAAGTCAGTTTTGGCCCACTTAGGTCCCTCAAAGTGAAGCTAGCATGTGGATATTAAGCTGTGCTGATAAACTGTGCCAGAGTTCAATTTTTTCAACACAAGTGTTTCTCTTACCTGCTCCATTACGAACAAACATTAATTTATAGCACTTAGCAGCATCCGCGGCCAGAGCTTATCTCTTTTTTATCCTCTCTCTCTGCTCCACCTTTCCTCGCTGTTGCTCCATTCTACAACTCAGAGACGCACGCACCGCGCGCCAACACCGTCGGGAGCGCGAGTCCTAGGGCGGGGAGGGGGGCGGGTGCAATGTGTGTGTGTGTGTCTCTGCTCTGTGAGTGACACACAGAAAAGGAAGGGAGGGGGCCGGCCCGGCCGGGGGATGTGCCAGGCTTTCTCCATCGCTGCAGTGCAGCGTGAGACCTGAGCCCAGGCAAAAGTGAATTGTTTATTTAAAATAATAAAGTCCGTGCGACCCGAACCGAGCCTTTAGTCCCGTTCCTCGGCAACCAGGCCACCGGGAATTGTCCCGACGCTCCCGATGGCCAGTCCGCCTCTGCTTTTAAGTGTTAATCTTGTTAAATTCTTGTTAAAGTCCTACCGTGCACAACCCGGAAGCCAATCAATTTTTGGCACAACACCGACCCACGTTTCCGGGTCGTCAGCGGTGACACATAATGGATGCAACTTATACAGCAAAGCGACTTATGTTTTATCCCAATTTATTAGACATTTTTGGACTGATGCGACTTATACAGCGATGCGACATGTACGGCGGAAAGTACGGTAATAAAAAACAGCTCCTGTAAATGACAAACTATATCTGGTGATGCTAAAAAAATTAAACAAGCTGTGTATTTCTTATTTTAGAGCCAACACTTTAACCTGGATTGTGAACTGTAAGGTTTGCTGTCCTGCTTTTATTTTGTGAAATGAAAAAAGGTCTTCCTTGGGGCAGGGAAACGCTGACAAAGGTTCATCCCCGTGGCTCCAGCCTTTGAAACAACCTGCAGGAATGCGAGCGGCTGCTTTGATCTCACATCGGAACATTAGGATTCTGCGTGGATAATATTTACACAGCTTGGAGTGACTCAGGGATAGATGAAGGTAGTGTGTGTGGACAGACAGACGGGTCACGTGAAGAGAAACAATCCTGAAACTTGTTTAAACGTTGTGAGGAGCCAGGTGGGAAGACCATATCAGGGTTTTTCCGCCTGAGCCGAGCTGGTGATGCTTTCAAAATCTCAGAATCTCAAAAATACAAAGGAAAGATTTTTTTTTAACTTGATCAATATTTTGCAACTGCTGGATTGGATAAAGAAAAGAGCCAAGAAAAACAGTCAAGACCACAGAGGATTAAAAAATAACAAAGGCTAAAATGGGAAAGAAAAGAAAGAATGGTATAGCGTTGATGAAAATATGACTTAAAAAAAAAAAACCAACTTTTTATTTACTTTGTCATCACCTTGTTGGATTTAAACCTGTGTTTAAATAAGCATTAGGAAGAAATGGAAACAAATGGTATTAAAATAACAAAAAATAATAAAAAAAACACTTTATATTCGTTTTAAAAGAACCACTCATTATAGCTGAAGGCTCTTCAACTGGTGGACCGGGGGCCAAATCAGGCCCATGGGCAAGCTCAGTTCGGCCCACCAACGGGTCGAATTTTAAATCAAACTATATTTTAAATCATAAAATAATCTTAATTAATGTGAATTACTGCTGGATGTCTGGGCCCTGAGATCTTGGCTTTCAGTAACTGTGGCCCCTGAGCAATTTAGTTGAATAGCCCTATTCAACTAAACGGAATAGGGTATTTAATATAATACCTTATTAAATAGAATAATAATATATTCTATTATTCTATAATATTAAATGCTGTTTATGACTATTCTACTTTGTACGTATGGAGACTATGCCATGATATGTCTGTCTTCTGACAGGAGTAGAAAAAAATAAAAAATAAAAAAAAATCAACAGAGCATAAGAGCGCCAAGGCAAGTACCGTAATTTCCAGACTATAAGATGCTATTTTTTCCATGCGTTTTAAACACTGCGGCTTATACAATGCTGCGCAACGGCATCAGAAGCATCCATAATGTGGGGGGGACACAATGATGTGTGTAGGTGTGTGTGCGTGCAGGCGTAAATAAGTGTACACTAGTGTACAAAAAAAGCAACAGCTTAACTGGCGAGCGAGCAACACAGAGGTGTCTCCATCTCCTCCACCTGTGCGCGTTTTCTGCCGAGGCAGGAAGAGACGTAGAGAAACATAGCAGGCTGCTGTGTCTAGAGTTGGAGGTAACCAGGAAAACCTGGAGTGGATTTTTAGTGGTTTGAGTATTCTCCTATTAATCAAGTGGAATGGATTTGTTCACGAAAGAAAGAGAAACAGCGCCGACTGAACTAATGTTTCATAGAAAAAGTATGGGGGGGTCCAAATGAACGTTTTTTTAAATGTGGGGGCGACATGTCCCCTTCACATATAATGGTTGCGATGGCTATGATGCTGCGTTTAATTAATGGATTTTTTTTTTTGATGGGCTAATGAGCTTCATGCCACCAAAACATTTAGCTTCGTCACACCCAGAAGCTCACATAGCTGCGCAATACTCATCTCTCTTGTGGGGTAGCAATCAGTGACTTACTGCTAGAATACTGTTTTATTCTCTTTTTTTTTTTATCAGCCGTGTTACAGGCACTGTTCAGAAAAAAAAAAAAAAATACTGTATTTCTGTGCTTTGCCGATACGTATAAAAATCTTTGTGTAAATATCTCGTTACAACATGAAAACCTGCGGCTTACAGACAAGTGCGGCCTATTTATGTAAAAGTTTAATTTTCTGTTTAATTTTAGTGGGCGTAGCTTATATTCAGGTGCGCTCAATAGTCCAGAAATTACAGTAAATTATGGGAAATGCGGAAAAAATTATACTGTTACATCTTACTGAAGACAAAAACAACAGTTATATGAACACATACTGACATAATTAAGAGTTTTAGGTCAACGAGGTTTAAATCAGGTCTCTCTTGTAAATGAGTCCTCGAGGCTCAATGGGATTACCCGTCTAAATAAAGGTTGAATGAAAAATGTGGCAAATGAGGCAAACACAAGAAAAAAAAACGTTAAAGAAAAGACAATGCAGGAAAATGAAAAAAGAGAAAAGTAAAAAATATAACAAAAACAACAATGTTTTTTTCTAGTTTAGTTTAAAAAAAGCTAGATGTAGTGTTCGTTGATCATATTGTTCACATCATATTGTATCATAACGTATCGTTGATCATATTGCATCATATCGTATCAATCGTATTGTTCATATCATATAGCATTGTATCATATCGCATCGTTGATCATATTGTTTATATCATATCGTATTGTATCATGTATCGTTGATCGTATCATATCGTATTGTATCATATATTGTATTGTTGATCGTATTGTTCATATCATATCGTATTGTATCATATCATATTGTATTGTTGATTGTATTGTTTGTATCCTATCATATCGTGTTGTATCATATCATATTGTATTGTATCATTGATGGTATTGCTGATCTTATTGTCCAAGAAGAGAAACAAATGACAACCAGCTCTGAATCTGTTCAAAGCTTCCAAATATACTGAAACTAGGAGGGAAAAAAAGGAAACCAAAAAATAAATAAAGGTAATGATGGCGAAAAGTTTGAAGAGAAGCAGGGCCATTCGACAACTCCAATTTGTAGCTGTTTCCACTTGCCTGCCTGAAGTCTTACTTCAGCAGACAAAAGTGCTAACAGCAGATGAATTAAAGGTTACCAACATTATACGATGAATGTCAGGCAAATACAAATTACCACAGGATGAAGAATAATGAAGTTTTTGTTTTTTTTGCTACAGGCAAGTGTCCAGTCAATAATTAGAGGTGGCGCGGTCGCTGTCACCGCCTTTCTGCAGTCGTGGCGGTTTGTTTGGGCTTTAATTGCTCAGGTTAAGATGGCCGCCCACGCCCAAAGAATAACAAAAAAAGGAAGAAATAAACTCCAAACATGCTTTAAGATGAACAGTGTCAGGATGCTGCTCACAAGAGACCGGAACACCCCTCACCAAAAGTTCTTCATCTTTTCCATTTCTTGCTTGCATGAAATTAAAGCATGAGGGAAATCTGCTTTGATCTTTAAAAAATAAAATTATCAAAACAGTCCCAGTTAAAGGAAGCGAGAAAAGGGAGGAAAGTTCCATCAGTGGTTGACAATCAGTACATTCCATTATTATTATTTTATTTATTTTTTGCAAGCAGGGAGACATAATCACACAAATAAGACATCAAAGATAGATTGAGTTAAAATGCAGCTGAAAATTATTCAGATTGCTTTGGGTTAGCGGCGGGGGGAGAAAAAAAAAACCTCTCCCAAAGTGTCCGACTGGATGACATCAAAACTGGGTGATACTGGGAGACACATGAACAAATTAGAGATGAGGCGTTCAGGCACGTCTGGTCCCGTTTTGGTTTCCGGGGCCTTGGCAGCTTCAGTATTTCACATCACGGTTCTCCTGACTGGAGGGGGAACCCCTTCGGTTTATATTCTCCTGCTGTCCTGTTTTTCTGGTCGCTGGCTTACAGCACATAAGCGCCCCACCCCTCAATGTGAACTTTCGCTCCCTGCAGGTTGGCAGTGTAAAGCGACACGTGAACGGACTACACCGCCGCACCTGCGTCATGTTTATTGGCTCCTGACAGCCTGATAACTGATCTTCGTGTACGAGAAACCAGACCATCGCCAAACCTCAGAAAACACGTGCTTGTGCAAGGAAGACAAATCAACTCCTATATCATGGATATTTTTCTTAAAATACAGAGAATATTTGAAGTTCCAGAATTCCTTGCAGGGCTGTGCATCACTCATCGCCTTTCAAGTCACAGTAATTCCCATCCAACCATTATCTTTACTCACTTCTTCCTTTTCAGGTCGCAGGGGTCACTGGTGCCCATGTCCGGCAGTCAATGACACCGTTTTCAAAACGTGGACCCAAGTGTCAAGCCATTTGGAGACATCTCTTGTCTCCTAACATCCCATGAACTGACACATTTTAATATTGCAGCAAGAATTTCTTGTTCAAGTTCAGAAGAATTTGGTTTTCAAAGTTTTTTGAGTCCAGTCTGGCTCTTTTGGGAGAGAGAATCTGTCCTGCTGTACTGAACAGTCCTTCAATAGTCTTTCAATAATCTTTCAATAGTCTTTCAATAATATTTCAATAGTCTAAATAATCTTTCAATAATCTTCCAATAATCTTCCAATAATCTTTCAATAGGCTTTCAATAGTCTTTCAATAGTCTTTCAATAGTCTTTCAATAAGGCCATGGGTGGTGCGTATCTTCTGGCTGACTCTCCGCGGTGGAATCCATTTTGTGTGTGTTAGCGGTGCTGTGGGTGCGCCCAACTAAATGACGTATATACAAGAATATACCTCAATGGTCCAGCTCTTCTTGAAGGTGGGTCTAACGTTACCTGCCCACTTTGAAGCGATTCCATGGACCAGCTCCCCTCTCACCATTGGTTACTTTCAAACTAACGAACAAATAAAAAAAACGCAATGTGAATGTAACTTGTAACACAACACATTATAGAAATGTAGTGTAGTAGAAAGTACAGATACTTGATGTAAAATGTAGTGGAGTGAAAGTTGAAAGTACTCGCGCTTAACTCTACTTAAGTAAAGTACAGATACATGAAAAATGTACTTAAGTACAGTAATGAAGTACTTGTACTTTGTTACATTCCACCACTGCACCTAGGGACAATTTAGAGTTACCCATCAGTCTAACATGAATGTTTTTGGTCTGTGGGTGGAAACCGGAGTACCCGGAGAAAACCCATACATGCACGGAGAAACCGTACAAACTACACCCAGAAAGGCCCCTGGCCGGGATTTGAACCAGCGACCTTCTTACTAAGAGGCAACAGCTCTACCAACTTGCCCTGTGACGTCACTTTTTATGTAATGAATTAACATGCTTCTGAGATGAACAGTTGGTAAGATATCCGAATGCGCAGCAACAGGAAGTGATGTTAAAGGGGAAACACCTGCATGTAAATGGAGCATTACTACATGATTAACACGGACAGAAGGGAAGAATCTCATGTTTCTTTAAATTGTTTTGAGTCACCAGCAGAGACGAAGAAGAATCATTGTTCAAATAATATTGTTTCAGTAAACAAAGTTCAAGAAGCCCCCCTTTAAAAAAAAAAAGAAAAAAAAGAAAAGAGTTCCCCTGTGATGTCACTTCCTGTTTCACTTCAGCAGTGCAAAATTCAAAAGAAAGTATGCCTTTTAAATGACTACCATAGTTTTTGGACGATAAGGCCCTTTAATTTTTCTCAAGAATTGACAGTGAGCCTTATAATCTAGTGCGCCTTATGTATTAATTCTGGTTGTACTTACGGACCTCGAACTGATTTTATCTGGCACAACTGAACAATGTTGAAGAGTTATTGTGAATGAGTTGAATAAAGTTCGACTTATTTGACTGTTTTGTTTCGCTTAATGCGCCATATGTATGAAAACAGACCCGCTCATTGAAATTGCGCCTTATAATCCGAAAAATACAGTAAATGGTCAAGTCATGCGTCATGTTTTTCTGTTATGTTCTAGCAAACATTTCAATATGTCCCAGGGTGCACCACACATTCAACAAGCCAGCTCAAAGATGTCGGAGTGAAGTAAAATCAGCAAACAACCCCTATATACGTCCCGACAACATTCACAACATACCAATGTTCCCTCTCGTGCTTTTAATTTCAAATACAGCTGCCAACATGTTCCACTTTGGACCGATATTCAGCTGTTCTTCACATTTTTTGAGATTTTTTTCTGAATTTAAATCAGCTAAGATGTTGATCTAACAATCAAATCTGCTGTTTTAATGAAAAAAGTAAAAGCATTATACTTTCCATCGGTTAAGGAAAATGATTAAATAAAGAGCCGTACCTCAATTAGACTAGACTACATCTATTTTTCACTAAGAACTTTCCGTTTCAAGCAACGAGAAGCCGCAAAAGACGCAGCGAGTTTTAGCGACGTTAGGGGACGAAAAGTTTCTCTTTGTCTGAAAGCTCTCAAATGTGCCACAGAAAGCTTAGATTCAAAGCAAGGCCCATCTCTCCTAATTAACACTTTGAAAGATAAAAGCAGTTTATTAAATCAATCAGGATGATGGTTGTTTGTGAATCCCAGCAGATAAGGACATTTGCATATTAGCGTCGCTGTTCTAACCTACATTTGAGGATCTTCTGAGATCGTGGCCGGCTTCAATGTAAATATTTTCCCCACACACAGCTACTGTAACACGTTTTTAAAGTTTCATCGCGCACGTTCTCTGGTGGATTGTCGCCTCATGAAAAAATAAAGACGTGGATAAATAAGCAAACGTGTAACGTAAACAGACAAACAAATGAATAAACAAAGGCGGGTATTACCACACTGAAAACTGTGGCAGAGACACGGGAAAAAGGGGGGGGGGGGGGGAAAAAAAGATGTGCACAGTCTGGATGTTAGCTCACAGTTAGTCCCTGCTCAAAACAAGACTTCAAAATAACAAAAGGCAGCAAATATTTGTTTTAAATAGTTATACACCTGGACACCAGTGGTTACTGTGGCACATACTAAAGAACTGTTCAGCTTTCATATACATTATATACTGTATTTAATTCAATTCAATACAATTAATTTATATAGAGCCAAGTCACAACAGAAGTCATCTGAAGGCACTGCACTGAAACATTCATATATATATAAAAAAGTTGAGTTGAGTTGAACTTCATCATAGAGTCATCTTGAGCAAGCATGAAGGCGACAGTGGAAAGGAAAAACTCCCTCATGAGGAAGAAACCTTTAGCAGAACCAGGCTCAGGACAAGAGGCACATCTGCTTCGACCGGATGGGTTTGAGAGGAACAGATACACAATGGCAGGTCACGAATCACATGTTAAGATAGAAATAGTACCAAATGAAAACTATTCAATTTTAAGAAATCATTAAGCCCATCATAAAAAGCCAACCCTAACTATAGGATTTATCAAAAAGTAAAGTCTTAAGCCCGGTCTGAAAACTGGACAATGTGTCAGCCTTATGGACAGAAACGGGAAGTTGGTTCCACAAGAGAGGAGCCTGATAACTGAAAGATCTTCCTCCCCTTCTGCTTTTGGAAACTCTAGGAACCAAAAGTAAACCTGCAGTTTGAGAGCGAAATGCTCTGTTGGGAAAATACAAAAAAATAAGATCTGTAATATATGGTGGAGCTAGGTTGTTGAGGGCTTTGTAGGTTAGAAGTAAGATTTTGAATTATATTCTGAATTTGACAGGGAGCCAATGGAGAGAAACTAAAACTGGAGAGAGATGATCTCTCCTGCCAACTCCCATTAAGAGTAGTTATTTATTCATAATTATTGAAAGTTGTTGGTGTTTAAAATCTCCATGAATCTCAAGATCAGTTCAATAAAAATTTAGCGAGGTCCTCTTAAAGATTTTTTTTCCTCCAGATAAAATCAGAAACTATTTATATAGTTAGTATGCAGACATATTTTTACATGTAAATTTTTGTTAAATAACTTAAATCCCACAAAGGTCAGTAAAGTACCTGGAACTGGAAAAGTTATAAGAAAAACAATGCTTTCATCAGCTTCATCAGTTGAGGTGGTTCGGGCATCTGGTAAAGATGCTTCCTGGGCGACTACCTAGGGAGGTGCTTTGGGCATGTCCGACTGGGAGGGGACCGCGCTGAAGACTCAGGATACACCGGAGAGACTGTGTCTCTTGGTTGGCCTGGGAACGTCTTGGGATTCTCCCAGAAGAGTTGGAAGGCTGTGGAAAGAGATGTCTGGGCCTCCCTGCTCAAACTGCTGCCCTCAAGGAAGGAAGGAAGGAAGGAAGGAAGGAAGGAAGGAAGGAAGGAAGGAAGGAAGGGAGGAAGGGAGGAAGGGAGGA
>NC_056520.1:14942272-14987902 GCF_014905685.2 Nematolebias whitei
TTTTGTTTTTTTGAATGTCCAGAGGACCAGATTTAACTTTTTTAGATTTTTCTACCTGGATTATTGAGCATGCATCAGGAGATTTTTTTGGACTACATTTAAATTAATGATCATTCAAGAACATTTCCAAGTACTCACCTTGTCCCTCCTTCCTTTTCAGCCAAGAACCAGTGCACCTCTAAATAAACACTTCTTTTTGTATACCTGTCTCTGTCATTGTCTCAGTGTGCCACTTGGGGTCAACATATTTTTAAAATCATGTTAAACTGGCTCCGTTCGATGTGGAGGAGCAGCGGTTCTACTCTGAGTCTCTCCCAGATACCTGAACTTCTCACCCTATTTCTAAAGGAGAGTCCAGCCACCCTGTGGAGGAAACTCATGTCAACCGCTTGCATCTGAAATGTCATTCTTTCAGTCACTACCCAGAGTTTGTGACCATAGGTGAGGGTAGGAACATAGACCGACCGGTAAACCGAGAGTTTTGCCTTACAGCTCAGCTCACTCTTCACCAAAACTGAAAATTTAAGTTTTATTGCAATTGATCCAATGGTTCATGAGATACAATATTTAGCTAACAGTCAAACAATAATGACTCCACAGTTTGTCTAACTTTTAAACAAAGATCTTATGTAATCATTTGCACTCAGAATAGGTGTTGGGGATCAGTCTCAGCTACTACAGCACAACAATATAGCTGAATATCTATGAAACGGACTAAATTAAATATATTTTTTTGTATTTAGGTCAGTTGTGGTTGGTTCTTTATCTTTCAGATAGTTTCAGGCAATGTGTTCATCATAATGGTACTTCCTCCAGTTATTTAACAGTCAACAATGATGTATGTCACCGTCTGTCCCTTAGCTGTCTGGTATTTCTGTCATCCCCTTTTCTGCTTATTGTGTTTATTTCATTCTGCTCTTTATATTTTTGTGTGATTCTGTTCCTGTGTTTTTGATTGTGTTTTCTGTCACTTTCCACTCACTCCTTAGTCTGCCTCTCCAGTCCTCAGTCTATCATTCACACCTGTCTCTCATCAGCCACTTGCCCAGGTGCTCTCATTACTCACTCTCCCTCTGTCTTATAAAAGGTATTTCTCTCCTCCACTCATCGTCTGGTCATCGTTCTGTCCCGCACAGACAACGTGCTCCTCCTGTCTCTGTTTTTGAGCTCCCATCCAACTCTGTACCCATCCTGTTTTTGCCTTCCTGTTCCCATTATTGTAAGTTCTGCTGCCACGCCAGCATTTTGTTTTTGTTGTTTAAAATCAATTATTTTTATTTTAAACTCCCGTCTTTGCTTGCCTGCCTGCAAATGGGTCGAAAATTCAAGGATTGTGTTAATGTACCACGAGGCTCAGTCTTAGGACCCACCCTCTTTACAATCAATATAGGTAATGTAGGTCAGATCATCCCTGATGCATCCTTACACTTCTATGCTAATGACACAGTTGTTTATTGTAAAGGTAAAACAATTGCTAAGGTTTTCCAGCTTTTGCAATCTGCTTTCGACATCATCCAGTCAGATTTGTTCCGTCTCAAACTTGCCCTAAACGCCGCAAAACTAAAGGGAGGCTTTTTTCAAACAGGAAGTCGGTCCCAGCAGTTCTTCCTCTGATTTTATCCTGGAATGGTGTCCCTATTGAGTTTGTCGATTCCTACAATTATTTGGGTTTGTTGGTCGATTCGCATCTCTCTTAAGCTCCACATGGAAAACTTGGTAAAGAAACTGAAAGTAAAACTGGATTTCTTTTTCAGAAATATATCCTGTTTAACTCTGAATGCTAGGAATCTCCTAGTAACTGCAACTTTCCTTCCCTCCATTGACTATGGTGACATTATTTACGTGAGTGCGCCTACAAGAACCTTGCAGGTGTTGGATGCTCTCTATCACGATGCGCTAAGATTCATAACTGGCTGTAACTACCATACCCACCATTGCACCCTGTATTCACTGGTTAATTAGACATCATTAACTTCACATAGACTCTCTCACTGGTACATTTTCATCTTTAAATCACTTCTTGGTCTGCTGCCTTCATACATCTCCTCCTACATGTCACTGCGTGAGTGCATCTACAGCAAGCGCTTTCAAGACATCATTACCTGCAGTGTTCCCTCAGTGCAGACTGAACTAGGCAAAATGGCCTTCTCCTACTCCGCTCCGGTTTCCTGGAATATCTTGCAAAAAATGTGAAGTTTTTCCTTTTGACTCCAAATTTAAGTTGTAAATATACATCAAAAGAATTTTGGATAGTTTTATCGAAGTCTGTTCAGCACTTCTTGAGATACTTTGTTAACTCAAACACAGATGTTGGTCAAAAACATCGTCTGCCCTCGTCTTTGGGTGCCAAGCTATAATAAAGGGTAAGAATGAAATCAGGGCATGTGGTGGGGTGGTTGGGTGTGTTTGTGCACATTTAAATACCTGAACTTTCTTGTGTTGTGGCCCATCTACTATCTTAAGAAATGTATGCAAAACCAAATGCTGCCTTCATTTAGATTAAGACACGGCATCTGAGTGAAAAATGTTTAAATTTATGACAAAAAGTCAAAGAAAATAAACATACGGAGAGATACATTCTTATCAGGAGTTCATTAGGAGAAAACTGTTCTTCCCCCCCTGCGGTGGGTGGAGTTCTGAGGGCAGAGGCTGAAAGTATGAAATGTGATCAAATTTCAAACACATCCACAGTTGAGGTGATTTGTACATTTGCATCGAGCATTGGGTAGATGCCTGGCAGAGAGCAGGATAAGGTTCAGAGCGTCCTCTGCAGTGCTTTGGACCCCCTCTCATCAGTGCAGCTGGGCCCCTACATGAAGATGAGATGAGGGGTGAATGGAACCCTGACTAGGATGAACAAATCCAGGTGGAGCCGTCAATTTCTATACATTTGTTAGACATCAAAGATCAATTTGACCCAGTAGGAAAGTAGCTGGAAAGATTTCATGCTATTTTCTCAGCTAATATGCACTTTTACCTCCATGTAGAAAAGTTCATGTCTCAAATGGTGACACATTTGGATTTTCTTCCCTCCTCTTTGCAAACCAAAGTAATTGCTTTTACATACGTCTCATTTTTTGCCTCAGAGAGCCTTTGGTGTGATTCTTATCTTTGAGTCGGGCAGGCGTCACGTTTGGTTTCTGAAGCTTCATTGGGACTCCACTGTGGTCAGAAGTGGAAAGTCTCAGGAGAAACCATTAGGCGGGCCTTTGATATCAAGACAGATGTTGCCTTCAAACGAAACGGGTGAGCTAGATGGTTGACAGTGGGAAGGTAAAACCTGAATAAATTACTGGAGGAAATAATGAAAGGAAGTGCTTTAACTTGAGGTCAATGATCTGGGGATGTAAAGTGTATTTACTCAAGTGCTGCACTTTTGTTTCAGATGCTAATAGTTGAGCAACTCCACTCTACACCCCTTTATAATTTTGCCAAAATACACCTCGAGGAGAAAAGCTCAACTTCACAACAGGAGCAGAGTTGATTGGACGACAAATTACTGTAAGTATACTTGCAATTAAAATCCAATTTAAAAGTTGTAAAATCACTGATATCTGGGTATAAAAGAGGGACTGATAAATATGTTTGCTTCATAAATGAATTCCCTCTTTTTCCCTGAGTATCTCAGATTTATTCAGACACACTGTATATAAACCAGCTCTATCTCCAAGAGATGGTGGAGGACAAAGCAACCTCTCTGGATCAGGAGTGAGGTGCTGTCTTGATGGGAGGAGTTCAAGTATCTTGGGGTTATGTTTAGGAGTGAAGGAAGAATGGAGTATGAGATTGGCAGATGGATCAGTGCATCTTCTGTAGTATTACGGAGTCTGTGCCGGTGCATTGTTGTGAAGATGAAGAACGAGCTGCGAGGCAAAGCTTTCTGTTTACTGGTCAGTCTACATTTATACCATAATCTAAGGTCACAAATGTTGAGAAGTGACTGAAAGAACAAGATCACAGATACAATAAGTTGAAATGAGTTATCTGCTGGATTCTACTTTAGACTGGGTGAGAAGTTTAGTTATCCGGGACAGACTCGGAGTAGAGACCCTGCTTCACCACATCGAGAGGAGCTAGTTGAGATGCCCCTAGATGCCTGCCTAAAGACGTTTTCTGGGTATGTCCAACTGAAAGGAGACCCAGGACACGCTGGAGAGGCCAACTTTTATTTGGCCTGGGAATGCCTTGGATTCTTCCCAAAAGAGCTGGAAAACATCTACCTCTGCCCCATCTCCAGGCCAAGATGGGGTAAAGGTAGGGCGGCAAGCAACTTGGGACCCAAAAGTCCCAGGTTTGATCCCCAGCCATTCCCACATGTCGTGGTGTCTCTGAGTAAGACACCCAATCCCTAATTGCTACCCAAGCACTTACATAGCTGCCCACTGCTCCACCTGGGTGTATCCCAGGTGCAATGGGTTGAATGCAGAGAACTAATTTTGCCATTGTATGGGAACACACAATGATAACAACACACAGTACTTTAAAAGAGAAGAGGGCTGAGGAAAGAGACATCTGTCCTCCCTGCACACGCTGCTACCCCCGAGAAGCGACTCTGGAACAAGGGGAAGATAATGGATGGATGGTATCTACAACAGCTGCTTCAGTTTGCTGAAATGTCACTAATAATTTTATAATATAAATGACTTCTAGAAAAGTTCCTGGAAAAACTTTTGATGACGACTGCCACGTGGCAGCCATTGTAAATTTATGATTGAACTTTACTTTGTGTTGGGGATCACTTCCAGGTGTCATCATACCAAAATTTAGCTCTATATGGCAAAATTTGATAATTTATAGTCATATTTTCTTTTTAGCTTTGGCTGCCATCTTGAATTTTTGATTTGGATTCAGTATGTGATGGGGATCATCCTTGGCTACAACCACACCAATTTTTTTTTAATTTTTTTTTATTTGTTTTTTTTTTTTGCTTCAGCTATAAGTCTAAAACAGCTGAATTAAGGCAATTTAAATTGATTTTTGGTGGCCATCTTGGATTTAAAAAAAAAATTCAAAATCTATTGGGTATTGCTATCAGCTTACTGCCACACCAAATTTCACCATATCTCTAGAAATGGCTGATTTAAAGTATTTTTTTCTTAGCTTAGGTGGCCATCTTGGATTTTTGATTTTCACTCAGAGTCTATAGGCAATCACTCTCAGCTACCTATATACCAAATTTCAGCTTAATTGCTCTAGAAGTGGCTGTTTGAGTTATTTGAACTTAGCTTTTGTGCTCATTTGAGTTTTTAAATTTGAACTCAGTATGTGCTGTGCATCGCTTTTAGGTACTACCACACCAAATTTTAGCTCTATATCTTTCAAGGGAAGGGAAGTTTGAGATTGTTATCATTGTATGTTCCTATACAATGGTGAAATTGGTTCTCTGCATTTATCACACGTGAGACACACCCAGGTGGAGCAGTGGGCAGCTATGTAAGCGCCAGGGGAGCAATTAGGGATTAGGTGTCTTGCTCAGACACCACGACATGTGGGGATGGCTGGGAGTCGAATCACAACTTTCTGGTCCCCAGTCGGCTGCCCTACCTCTACCCCATCTCAGCCCTTTAAAATAGATTAGTTATAGCATTTTCGCTGTTTAGTTAAGGTAGCCATCTTGGATTTTTGATTTGCATTAGGAATGCATAACAACTCACTCTTAGCTACGACCATACAAAATTTCAGTTCCATATTTCAAATAATGATTGTGTTAGCGCCAACTTTGTGTTTTCTGAGGAAGCTGTAGCAACCATCTTGAATCAAAATGGCTCCAAAAGATAATCATTCTTAGAACATCCAATGACTATATTCAGTGAGTTTCTAAAAACATCCATCATGAGATATGTACCTAACAGACAGACAATCTCAGTTTACATGGTATTTCTAAACGTGTGTTTCTGTAGTCAGGTCAGATGTAAAATCTGATATCTGTCATAATAAATCACTTGAGTCATGTGGTTTCTGTTTAACAAAAGCTCTGCCTTCCACAGCTAATTTACCTTAGCAAACAAGGAAATGACTACAGCTCCATCATTTTTACCGATAGCTAAAATTTGGTGTGGTAGTAGCTAAAAGTAATCTCAAACACGTACTCCAAGATCCAACAGATAAGATCCCATTTATGTTTAAAGCAGTTGCATACAAGAACTTGGAAAACAATGCACTCATTGCATTCCTATACTGTAGCACTGGCAATCCCCAATAAAACACATAAGGACCATTTAATACTTTCAATGTAAATTTTACTAGCATGAAACTAATACCTAACTAAAGGAACTAGTGAAAACGCAAAGTGACTGAATGAAGCTAAAACTTAGTTGTTACAGTTAAAAGCAGAACACTAGCTAAAAGCTATTCTGGTAGGTTTTAGCACAACTTCACCTACTTCCAACCCACAAGTACACATTGAAATTTTGGCTTGTGTCTGATAGTAAAGCCCCTTTCCCACAGGCTTACCTTTCCTCGGCTCACATCAACTCAGCATCAGCCAAATGTGTCTCCATTACCTGTTCCTGCTTGTTTTTTTGTTTTTTTTGTAACCACCTGAGCCTAGGGTTCCTAGCAAGATGAGCCGAGAAAGCAATTTTGACATCAGCAAACTGCAGCCATTAATTGGTCTGTGGAGTGACATCACTGTCTGAGACAAGGCAGTACTTGCAAACTCCTCCTGAAGCACCATTTTCAATCTGATCTTTGAGTGTATAGGCACGTTGCTGAGATAGAGCTGTGTATATGTACTATTGGATGATTTTTAGGGGGCCGAGATGGGGTAGAGGTAGGTCAGTTGACTTTGAACCAGAAAGTTGTGGTTCAACTCCCAGCCATTCCCACATGTTGTGATGTCCCTGAGCAAGATGCCTAATAACTAATTGCTCCCTGGACACTTACATAGCTGCCACTGCTCCACCTGGGTCTATCTCAGGTGTGATGTGTTAAATGAAGAACCAATTTTGCCATTATATGGGAACATACAATGATGACAATCTCAGACTTCCCTTCCCTATTTTTCTCAAATAAATTGCCTAGTATAATATTTTTGTCTCATTTGTTTAAGTGGGTTCTCTTTATCTACTTTTAGGACTTGTATGAAAATCTGATGATGTTTTAGGTCATATTTATACAGAAATATAGAACATTCTAAAGGATCGAAGGTGAAACATTTTAACAAAAAAAACGAAACTGTCCAGATGACCTGACTGAAAAATGTTGGATTGTATATCTGAATTATTGAGGATGGACTTTGTGGTTAACATTCTAAAGGGTTCACAAACTTCCAAGCACGACTGTATCTGTAAGTCTTAAATTATTTAAAAGTTGTAGTGATTTACACTATTATGAGACTCCTCCCTGCTCTGACCGGACTGTTTTTAGCAAGGTACAGTAGATACAGTAGTCCCATTTTGTGTCCAGGATACAAAGTCACATTGAGTTTTTCGAGTGCAGGTTTGCAGAATCACAGCCACTCTGAGTAACCTCTACATCTCTTTCTGTGAGTAAAGATTTGCATGCAGAAGAAGAAAGAGGAGTCTGAACAGGCAAAGCTGTGCATATCATCATTATCCAAATCTCCCAGAAGTTCAAAACCCCAAGCATTCTCTGTCCTGTTTCCACCTCTACCTCATCTTCTCGCTTCTTTCCCCTCTCTCCAGCACATTCAAATGTGCAGGTTTGTTTTGGGGATAAAGTCCTCTGCTTTGATCAGCGCTAATTAGACAGCCGCTGCTTTGCTACCTATTAGGGTTGGGTAGGTTATTGCCGTCCTAATCTCTGGCCAGTAGCCAGGCGAGGGTGCTGCTTTCTTGAAGGATCCCCCTCAAAGCAGACTAAGGTGAGAAAGGAGCGTGATGAAAGAGCTGTCTCTATACAGCGCAGATCAATACACTCTCCTCCTTTGCCTATGGGGATCAAGAGTTTGAAACACAAAGGAGGTTTTTGCATAAAGATCCAAACAACGGTTCTCCTCTTACTTTCTTTGTCTTTATATTTTCTTACTTATTCATGTGCACTTTTTTAACATCATTGCTTCAACTTTCCTCTCCAGAAAAAAAACAAAAAACTTTGTCTAATGAAGGCAGAAATCTGTACACTGAACAAAAATGTACACTTTTGTACCGTAAGCCATCTCCAAAGGTGTTTCAAAGAATTTGGCAGTAGATCCAACTGGCCTCACAACCACAGGCCACATGTAACCACACCAGCCCAGGACCTCCACATCCTGCATCTTCACCTCCAAGATCATTTGAGACCAGCCACCCACACTGCTGCAATAATTGGTTTGCATAACCACAGAATTTCTGCATAAACTGTCAGAAACCATCTCAGGGAATCTCATCTGTATGCTCATCGTTCTTATTGGGGTCTCCACCAGAGTATAGTTTGTTGCTGTAACTGACTTGAGCAGATGCTCACGTTCGATGGCGTATGGCATGTTGGAGAGGCGTTCTCTTCACGGATGAATTCCGGTTTTCACTGTACAGGGCAGATGGCAGAGGTTGTGTGTGAGCGGTTTGCCGTCAACGTTGTGAATCGAGTGGCCCATGGTGACGGTGGGGTTATGGTGTTGGCCGGCGTATGTTATGGACAACGAACACAGGTGCATTTTATTGATGGAATTATATTGAAAAGTGATACCATTTATCATCAAAACATCCCAGTTCTTGCACGGCCAGCATACTTACCAGACCTGTCACCCATTGAGCATGTTTAGGATGCTCTGGATTGGCATGCGTGTTCCAATTCCTGAAAATAGCCAAATTTGCAACTTCACACAACCATTGAAGAGGAGCGGACCTACATCCCACAGGCCATAATAAACAACCTGATCAACTCTGTGTAGGAGATATGTTGCACTGCATGAGGAAAATGGTGATCACACCAGATACGGACTTCTTTTCTGAACCCCCCCAAGATCACCCAAAAAGAGTAAAACTACACAATTTAGAGTGGCCTTTTATTGTGGCCAGCCTAAGGCACACCTGTTCAATAATCATGTTGTCTAATGAGCATCTGCATATACCACACCTGTTAGGTGGATGTATTATCTCTGCAAAGGAGAAGTGCTCACTAACACAGATTTACACATTTTAATATTAGAGAGAAATACTTGTTGTGCACACAGAAAAAGTCTTAGGTCTTTCAATTCAGCTCATGAAACATGGGAACAAACACAAAAGTGCTATGCTGATATTTGTGTTCAGTGTATTTTAGCAGAGGAATATGTTCAGTAAACTGAAGTTATATTTTCTCCAGCCTGTTTAGTCTTGTTAGATATGAGAATGCACATATCATATGTGAGACTTCACTTACAGACTGTCAAATATTGCTTAAATTTGTGTAAACAAATGCTGCAGATTTGCCAGACCTGCATCATACGGTGATAGAAACACATATAGACTTTCCAATATTGTTTCACGGTCCTTTAAAGCTCCAGAATATAGATCTAATCCTCCACTGTTTGTTTAATACATCCTGTAGGCATGATGAAAGCCCTAAGTACATCTTAATTGTTTGGTCAATGCAGACTAAACACTAGAGTAGAGGAAAAAGGATGTTGTAATCTACAGAATATTCAGTACTATCATTTTTATCAGGAATACTTTGTGAGATTAAGGTAACAAACTGTTTGGAAATGCACTTTTTGATTTGCTGCTCTTTAACAGCTGAAACATGTTGGCTTGTTAGGCTCTTGTAATAACTTTAGACATTAATGTTGCTTTTAAGAGGTTTTTATTGACCCATATATAAATTAAAGTGTCCTAAATATAGAAAGTGCATTGTTAATATATGCATTTTTAATCTCTACAGCTAAATAGCTGACCCATTTCACAAAAATACATTTCATCTCTAAAATTGCCCACCTTTACTATTTAGTTGCCATTACTTGTGGTTTTAATATGCATGCATGTTGATCTACGCTGTGCAAATATTAATTGCATGAACGATTTGGACAAAACGTAGAATGGCTGAACAAAAATAACACTTTAGCTCTAGTTGCATGAAGCATTCCAGCTATATTGGTTGAAAGTTAAATAATTTCCTAAACAAGATGTAAAATATATTTTTTACTTTCTGAATACATTTGGCCTCTGCATCCTCTGTCCTCACTCCAACTACCTCCATGTCCTCTTTAACTGCATCCATATATCTTCTCTTTGTCTTTTTTCTGGCAGCTGCATTTCTAACTTCCTTCTACCAATATACCCACTGTCCCTCCTCTGGACATGTCCAAACCATCTCAGTCTGGCCTCTCTAACTTTATCTCCCAATTCAACCTGTGCTGTACCTCTGATGATCTCATTCCTAATCTTATCCATCCTTGTCACTCCTAAGGAGAACCTCAATATCTTCATTTCTGCCACTTCCAGTTCTTTCTCCTGTCTTTTTGGCAATGCCACTGTCTCCAGACCAAACAACATAGCTGGTCTCACCACTGTCTTGTAAACTTTTCTTTTGACCTTTGTTGACACCCTTTTGTAACAAATCACTCCTGAAACTTTTCTCCATCCACTCCATCCTGCTTGGACTCTCTTCTTCACCTCTTTACCACATTTCCCATTTTCCTGGACAGTGGACCCCAAGTACTTGAAGTCCTGCACCTTTGTGACCTCTGCTCCTTGTAGCCTCATTGTTCCACCGGCCTCCCTCTCATTCACACACGTACTCTGTCTTACTACAGCTGACTGCTGACTTTCATTCCTTTTCTTAAGTGCATACCTCCACCTCTCCAAGTTCTCGTCCACCTGTTCTCATTACAGATCACAATGTCATCTGCAAACATCATAGTCCACGGGGATTCCTGCCTGACCTAATCTGTTAGTTGGTCCATCACCAGAGCAAACAAGAAGGGGCTCAGAGCTGATCCTTGATGCACTCCCACCTCCACCTTGAAGCTATCTGTCACTCTTACAGCACATCTTACCTGCTGTCCTCATACATGTCCTGTACCAGTCTAACATACATCCTTGCCACTCCAGATTTCCCCATGCAATACCACACCTCTTCCCTCGGCACCCTGTCTCATGCTTTTTCTAAATCCACAAAGACACAATGACGTTCTTTCTGACCCTCTCTATACTTTTCCATCAGCATCCTCAAAGCAAAGATGGCATCTGTGGCATTTGGCCAACAGTTCAATTCCACAAAATACACACTTTTGCTACATTACTAACTTTATTTAAATTGCTTCAAACTACCTTAACCACCTTCTAGCGGATTTGATGAATTTCTACCAGCAAAACTTTTTTTATTATTATTATTAAGCATTTTCCAAATCAAAAATGCCAAACAACTTGGTCTTCAGAGTTGGGTGGAACAGCTAAACACATAATTTTGCCACCAACGATTAAAAAAAGTAAGATAAATCAAAAAAGCATTGGCTAAATTAATGTATACCAGTTGCTACATTGCATGCCAAAAGTTTTAATCAATAATTTGATGGGATCAATCACTCCTGTAAGTATGTGGTGGGACTAGATGGCCCAGCATACTCTATCCAAAGCCGAACAGTCGACTCATGGCTGTGGGGCATTTGTTTTCGCACTCACCTTTCATAGTCCACAAGACACGGAGGCAGCACTTCTGGGAAACCAGGACGTTGCAGCATACGTCATCGTGCGGGTTTCTTCCCACCATGGTCTTCACTCCATCCCTGCATCCGTCGTTTGGCCACAAACGTATCATGAAGGAAGTACCACACTTTTCAGAAGACTGACTCCTCCATAATCTATGGCTGCATGATCTCCATCCACCAGTTTTTGACCAATTTAGTGTGTCTGAAGAGTCGTACAAGCTGAATGTCTAAGTACATTTCCATATTTACGAACACGCCCAAAATCTTCTGACCAATCACACAATACTTGGCACATACTCCTGTGAGAAAAAGTTCACTCTGAAAACAAAATGATGCAATTTTTGTTGCACAACTACATCAATGAGAGCCAATCCCTGCACTATGGATGGAGTATGCTGGGCCTTTAAGTCTCAACTACAAAAAAAAAAAAAAAAGTGGGTTAAGCTGGCTCATGAATTTATTTTTTGGCAGTTTAATTAATTTATGAGATATTTTGCTGACAGACCAACAAACTAACTTGCAATTACAGTATCTGAACTAGTCAGGACGAAAAGTTCATTGATCTAGCAATAAATTAAAAGGTTGAGGATCTCTGCCACCTTGCTGTATAAATCATTTTAGTGTCTATAACCTGGCGGTGGCAATCATGTTGCATCATCATGTATTTTTCAGCAAAATATTTCATAAACCACTTGATGGACTTCAATAAATTTTTCAGACAGTAAACACTGAGCTACATACAAAACTGATCAACTTTTAGAATCACTATTTCAAGATGACTGCCACAGTTAATTTTCCTTAGCAAAAAAGAAATGACCACAACTCAATGAGTTTAACAACTAGAACAAAAAAAAGGTATGGTAGTAGGTGAGAGTCCTTCCCAACACAAAAGTTCCTGCTCAATAATCCAGGTAAAAAATCCAACAAAGTTCAGTTAGGTCATCTGGAAGATTTCGTTTTTTGTTGTGCTGCTCGTGGGACTGAGTTTGTTGTGGCTTCTTGAACTGATGAAGTCCTTTGAATGAAGTACGAAAAGTCTCAACAAAAAAAAGAAACCATCATGATGACCTGACTTGACTTTGTTGGCATCCCCAAAATATTCCAAGCTAACAGATTCCATTTTTGTTTAAAACAGTCACATACAGAAGCTTTGATATCAAAATATATTTAAAAAGACCCAGTCCAAACCAACGTTATCTATTGGGATGAGTTTGTTTTTTTGAACAATTATCAACCAATCTCCAAACTCGGTATTTTAGCTAAGGTTTTATAAAAACTGCTAAATACTAAAGTCAAGAAATATTTGGACGCTTAATATTTTATCTTCCCTCCAATCTGGCTTCTGGGAACAAAACAGCACAATGACTGCTTTGCTGAATGTTTTTAATGATATTGTTGAAGCTTTGGACTCTACGGATTATTGTGCTGCACTTTATTTAGACCTGTCCAAAGCCTTTGATACTGTACATCATGACATCTTATGCCATAAACTCTTAGATATTTGCTTCTCAGATCACACTATTGGCTGGTTCTCAAACTATCTCTCAGGTCGGAGGCAATGTGTTCGACATAATGGTACTTCATCTAGCTACCCAACAGTCACCGGTGTGCCACAAGGCTCAGTTTTAGGTCCCACTCTTGTTAAAGTTTATATAAATAACATATGTCAAAACATTCCTGACGCATCCTTGCATCTCTATGCCGATGACACTGTTGTTTATTGCCGAGCTAACACAGTTCCCAAGGTTTTCCAGCTTCTAGTATGCATTTGACATCATTCAGTCTGAATTATTCCACCTCAAGCTGGTGCTGAATGCTGACAAAACCAAAGGGATATTGTTTTCCAACAGAGTCGGTGCCAGCAACTCCTCTTATCTCATCCATGCATGGTGTTCCTATCGAGTTCGTAGATTGTTACAAATACTTGGGAATTTTGGTCGATGCACATCTCTCTTTTAAACCACATATCAAAAACCTGATAAAGAAACTGAAATTAAAACTGTGTTTCTTTTTCAGAAATAGATCTTCCTTAATTCTGAATGTCAGAAAATGCCTTGTAATCATTACCTTCCTACCAGCCATTGACTATGGTGACTTTATTTACATGAATGCCCCTGTCAGCTCCTTGCAGATGCTGGATGCTGTCTACCATCTAAGATTCTTAACTGGTTGTAACTACCGTACCCATCACTGCACTCTATACTCCTTGGTCATCATTATCTACACGCAGGCTCTCACACTGGTACATCTTCATCTATAAATCACTCCTTGGTCTTCTACCTTCTTATATCTCTTCCCACATGTCACGCCATCAGTGCAGTTACAGCATGCACTCTCAGGCCATCAATACCTGCAGCATTTTCTCAGTGCAGACTGAACTTGGCAAAAAGGTCTTTTCCTACTCTGTTCCTGCAACCTGAAACACCTTGCAACAGGAACTGGAGTTGTCCACCTTGATTTCTTTAAGGGGTTTCAAACATTTGATAATGTCAATAGAAAAATTAAGACAGATATGTTCTTGTTTTTAGTATTTACCTTGTTTTACAGCACCCTGATTTATTGTTCTATACACTACACTTATTTTAACTGTGTTTTTACTTTAGTTTATTGTTATTATTGTCTGTACTTTATATGTTCTGTTTGGAATAGGTCCCTCTTGTGAATAAGTCCTCGTGGCTCAATGAGACCAGCCTGTATAAATAAAGATTGAATGAAAAAGTGTTTTGCATCAGTCAACTCGACCCATTTCTGCAGGATAATTCACTGAACAATCTGTAAACTCGTAGAAACAGCACTGTAAGTAGAAACAATCTACCATGTTTACGGTAAAGCCTCACGTCTCCCCTCACTGTTATCACCGTTACGATGTGGCTTCGTTTAGTGAATAACTTCTCCTGGATTAGAAAAAAAAACAATCCATCCAATCAAGACCAAGAGAGAAGGATGTGGATGGGGGAGGAAATCTTTCCTGAAGTTGTTGCAAGAAAAGAGAAGAAGGAGCGATCCTGAGGGTCGGCATATATTTCCCTCTCAAGTAATTCATTTATGTCTTCAAAACTCTTTCAGAGACCAGAGTTACTGTGCCTTTGTTGTGCCTTAAAAAGCTTAGCTGCTCTCTGTGAACAGAAGCAATGAGAGCACTTTAGAAAAAGCTACAAAGGGAGCGGACGGGCGGAGGAAGAAAGAAAAAGTGAATGGCACCACTGATAAAGTTGAGCAAATTAAGTCATTGACCTGCGGTGGAGATTAATAGCAAACAAGGTGCCCCAGCTTCACAAGTAATGAATATTCTTCAAACGGCATGAAGGGGGAGGACGGAGGGGGAGGGAGCAGATAGAGCCGGTTTGATGCGAATGACATTGAAAGTTGTGGAGAACAGAAAAATTCTGTCATTTTTCATTTGTATGCAAATTTGTCTGTTACACAAATTAACCCCTGAACCTCGGTGTCAGTCCTCATCTCGGGCGGAAGCCGGCCTCCTGCCGAGGCCTCTCGTTCGCCTCACTCACCCCTATCTGGGGTCGGCGGTGGCTTTGGACGCGATTCTAAAGTCAAAGTTGAGAAACGCCACTCCACCTCGTTTGTTTACTGCAGCTAAATTACCTCAAAGCAAATAAACCCGAGGCCCACGAGAGCTGCGCATTTTTTCCGGTGACAAACATTTCCACTGGAGGCATGAAAACTAATGAGTGTCATTCTGAAACGCATCTCCATAACGTTAAATAAAAGTTCATAAAGTAAGATTTTAAGCTTAAATTCATGGTTTACACGGGTTGAAATGTGACAGTTGAATTTTAATATCAACTATAAAGTGGTTTTGACAACAGATTAAAAGTAAAATACAGATTTCTCCCTACCATGATCTAAACTGATAAGGGAGGGAGTGGTGGTGCAGAGGTTAGAGAAAGTAGACCTGTGATTGGAAAGTTGCCGGTTCGACTCCCCAAACAGACAACATCAAAATGCCGAAAGAAAAGGTGAAACGCCCACACCTACCTCCACCCTTGGGGTGGCTGTGGCTGCATGGTTAGAGCAGTCGTCCTCCAATGCAAGAGTTGGGGGTTCAATTTAGAGTTGTCATTTCTAACCCGGGCCCGAAGCCCAGCCCGACCCGCCATGATAATGTGCTGGATGGGCAGGCCGGATCGGTGTCGAGCTTTTAATTGCGTCAGCGGATCAGCCGCGATAGAATTATATGGCAACATGGCTTGCCATAAAATCCAATTATATGGTAACATGGCTTGCCATACTTGCACCAGCCACACATGGCCATTTCACCGCCAGCTGACTTGCCTTGAAAGAGGTAACTAAAGTTCAGTTAAGTTTCAGATGTGACTATACTGCCAGGCAGCAATCCATCAAAGCCCAAATGGACGTTCAATCAGCCGCTGCACTCAGCAGACTTACGTGGCAGACAACCCAAACAGGTGAGATACCAAAGCAGACATTTCAGAGCAGTCCATGTCTGAATAAATTAGAATGGAGGCAGAAATAGGGTTTTAAGGTACTTTGATGGCCACAAAAGGACAAACACCGCCTCAGCTCCGATCTACTGACTTTTTTATTCAGCCGCGTGTCACCGTGGTAAAGTTAGTTTTACGCTGGATGTTCGAGCTCCGTGGCTTCAGCAGTGTGTTCTTCTCGTTCGATCCGATGAAGGCAGTCTGACTTCAGTCAGCCGGACTCGAATGAGTCTTTATTGTTTATAGTCTCTATTGTGGGGAGTGGTGGCACAGAGGTTAGAGAAGGTGGGCCTGTGATCGGAAGATTGCCGGTTCACGTCCCGGTACCGACATCATCAAAAATGTGGGTAGGGTAGGGGAAGCACCCACACTTGCCTGCACCCTCATTTGCCCCACTCTGGGTCCATGAGCAAGGCCCTTAACCCCCATCTGCTCCCTAAACAGGTCTCTCTTGAAAATGAGTTCTCATGGTTCAATGAGACTACCTGGATAAATAAAGGCTAAATGAAAATAAAAATGAGGGGAACACACCGCTGTAGCCAAGGCACTTGAATGTCCAATGTAAAACTAACTTTACCGCGGTCCGTGCGTCTGCCGACTGTTAATAACTATATAAGCAGTCAAAGCTTAATTAAAAACGTCGGGGGGTGGGTGGGGGGTGTTCAGGTTCGGACCTGTAATTACTGTTAATTCGTCTGGTTGGGTGTGGTTCGGAAATGATGGCTAGGGGCTGGGGCGGGGTCGGATTTGATTTTTTGGGCCCAAATGCAACTCTAGTTTGATTCCACCAGCAGTCACATGCTGAAGTGTGCTTGGGCAAGACACTGAACCCCTCATTGCCTCCAATGTGTGTCCCATCAGTGTATGAATGTGATAAAGCACTGATTAATTAGTCTTTGTATAGACATAGTAGAGTACAGATTGTAATGTAAAGTGTAAAGTAGCTTAATAAGAAAGAAAGGCACTATATAAGTACAGTCCATTTACTATTTACCTTAATTTGCCCTACTCTGGACCCTTGAGCAAGGCACTTAACCCACACCATTTGCTCCAAAAGGTCTCTCTTGAAAATGAGTCCTTGTGACTCAATGAAACTAGCTGTAGGCTATAAATAAAGGTTAATAATATTTCTTTTAAAAAGCTTCCTGATGCTTAAAGGTGTACATTAAGGGAAATCCTGCTACACTCTGGGAAGGAAAAAAAAATGCTGAAACAACGTTAGTTTAAATCAACTGTTATTGGTTGACAAGTTTTGGATAGAATAGAATAACATGTCTTTGATACTGTAGAAAATTAAACAATTATATTTTTCAAAAATAGATCTTGTTTTTACTGTTTTACCTTGTGTTATATGGCATCTTGGTTTGACTGTGTTTATAATTATACAGCTTATTTTATTTTATTTTAATTGATTTTTGTTGAGTTATATTTGTTCGTACTTTATACGTTGTCTGTCTAAAACAGGTCTCTCTTAAATAAAGTAAATAAAGGTCTTTTAAATTAGTCCTTATGACTCAATAAGACTAACCTGTATAAATAAAGGTTGAATGAATGAATGAAACTGAATCAAATATCATGATCATCAGTGTTGGTCAATGCAGCAGTACACACGAGTAGACGTGGACTTAGTGGAGGCCATAATGGATGTAAACTTCTGACCACAACTTTAGGTAAAGATTCTGCTTAAGGTACCAGTGACATTAAAAAAAGAAAACATCTTTGTTAATTTAAACTGATATTGATGGGGGATGTAAAGGTCGTGGATGTTTTTCACTTACTAATGTCAAATTAATAAACATGCGTGAGTTAGAGTTGTTTTGTCTGAACAAAGTGGAGCCTGCGCACCTGATAAACTTCAAGGTCCTTAAGCGGAAAGCAGAGCTGGTTTGACCTCCCCTTTTCTGATAAGCGTATAAGTTGATGTTCCTTTAGGCTGTCCGCGGGCAGACCTTGTGATCCGGGAGACATATAACATCTTGTATCCCGGTATTCAATTGCTGCTCCTCTTGCAAGGATTAAACCTGGGTTGTAAATATCTTCTACTTTCCTTGCGTGGCTTATTAATTTAATAAGTTGATGATAGGATAATTAAATTATCCAACAATTTTGCTTTTATTAATACTATTAATACTATATTTGTCACCTAAGTAGCTGTATATGTCGCATCTTTTTGCAAAAATTTGCAAGTCCTGCGAATTATACACCGAAGCGACTACTATACGTTTTTCCCCATATTTATAACCCAATTTTTGGCTGAGCTCTTAACGATTTCATCCATTCTGACAAGGAAAATATTGAACACTACCATTTTCAGCCACTAGAGGGCCCTCAACCAATATGTCAAGCCAAGTGTCTCATTAATAGGTAAATGTGGCTATTAATGAGGACCTTGGCTTGCCATATAAGCCACCTTCGTCTCACTCTAGAACTCCTGAAGCAAACGTCACATCAGCTGTATTTCACCACGCCACCCAGGCAAAATGCAGCTGATTTGACCATTACAGTGCATTTATTAAGGAAAAGTTCAACTGAGACACACCTTTGCTATAATTTCGAGCAAACAAATAATTGTTTTTAGGTGGTTAGCTTGATAAATTCTTGTTAAAGTCCTCCCGTGCACGCTCCAGTGGACGCTATTTGGTAGCCAATCGATTATGGGCACAACACCAGCCCACGTTTCCGGGTGATCAGAGGTGACGCATAACAAACGCGACGTGTCAGCGGTGACGCATAATAGATGTGACTTATACGGCAAAGCAACTTATTTATGTTTTTTCCACTTTATTAGACATATTTGGACTGATGTGCCTTATATAAGGGTGAGACGGTACGGCAGCAAGTATGGTACTCTTTTGTGGAGAAATCCATCCATCATCTTTACCCACTTCTTCCTTTTCGGGTCGCTGGTGCCCATATCCAGCAGTCACTGTGCGAGAGACTAGGGACATTCTGGGGTCTCCAGTTCATCAAAGGGACAGAGAGACAAACGAGACATTCAACCATTCACTCTCTCACTCGCACCTATGGACAATTTAGAGCTACCAATCAGCCTAACGTATGTTTTTGGTCTGTGGGATGAAACCAGAGTACCCGGAGGAAACCCACACATGCACAGAGAGAACATGCAAACTCCACCCAAAAAGGTCCCCCGACCGGGATTTCATCCGATGACCTTCTCGTTGAGAAGCAACAGCTCTACCAACTGAGCCACCGTGCCGTCCAGTGGAGAAATCATTGAAAAAAAAAAAAAAAAAAAAAGATTTTTGGTTTTCCTCTGTCAAGCAGTGCTCATAAGTAAGCAGTTAGCATAGTTTAGCAGGTGAAGCTTTAAACTCTTTGTGTGGCCACACGCTTTCATCTGTGTGTTGGGAAAAGTGCAGCTTCGTTCCTGTTCCCGTGCGGTATCAGGAAAGAGGAAGCGGCTCTAAACAAACTCCACCATCTGCGGAGGAAGGTGGCAGCCGTGCGGTGATTGACCCCTTTAATTGATGCAGCTTTAATTATGATAATCGTCTGCCAGAGTTGCTGTTGTTCCCGTTTTTCCAGACCGCCCTTACTCCCCTCCTTTTTTTCCGTGGTGTTTCATATCCTGGCATCAATCGGTGCAGGTGTCCTACAGATGTTCGGTGGCCTCCCTTTGGAGCTGTGCAATTTGTTAGCTACTAGTCAGCTGTCACCTTTGCGTTTCTGCAGTGACACGTGCTGAAATGTCGACCGGAACAGAACACTGATGTTGCAAATCTGCTCGGTGACATACTGGATCAAACTGTGTTAAATAAGCTCTGTTCCAGCTGGAAAATTAGCTTATTTTTGTCTTTTTTTTTTTTTTTTTACAATCATTTGGTCTTTATAAATGTATTATTTTCTGTGTGTACTTGCACAAAAGTGGTTGTATTTCAATAAGTGTTGTTTCAACAATAACCTATAGCATACTAGAAGTTTTCTGGAGAAATTTCTACAGGTGCCTGACACACATACATAAACATAAGCTCGACGCCAATGTCTCCAGTCGCTGAGGGATTTCAATAGCGTCCGTTTTTAGTTTCCAAGATGAGTGTTTTTCTGGACTGGAATTGAACAGGGAATGTAAGTAAACTTTAATGTTTTCAGTGCGAGATATTCAAGTGGGCAGGAGTTACACTGTGGAGAAAAAGAGAGTTGGTTTTTTTTTTTGTTTGTTTGTTTGTTTGTTTGCCAAGATTGGTAGATCCTGGCAAGCGGAGCAAGCAATTTTATCCACCACCAGAGACAAAGGCAAAGCCACGGGGTGGTCAATGGTGGCCTTGGCCACCACAGATTAATCTTTGGCCACCCCAATCATTTGAGGAAACTTTACTTTTAAGCAATATAAAATACTGTAAGATCATAAAGCATAGTTTCCTCAAATGATGGATGGACAGTTTACGCATATAAGGTTACGTTGGAAAAATATCTCCGACTGGGGATGATGTAGCAAGGCTCAACGTAGTTCAAAAATCTTTGGAATCCAACATCCTCAACGAAGAAAAAACTTCCACACCGCCAACATTTTGACTTCTTCCTCTCTGCCGTGATCAGATCAGGTAGGCACGCGTGACGTCATCATGTTGTGCTGGCGCTGCAGCCATCTTTGTCACTGGGTTGTCATACAAAAACGGCACCTTTTAAACTGGTGAGTTATTTTGACGGAATGGCTGGTATTTGACACGAACATCGGCCAATACCGATACCATGCAGATAATATCATGCATCCCTAACATACACTAAATGAACGATAAAAAATATGCTAAAAGATCTAAGATATACGCTAAACACTAATAACGCAAAACTATACGACGTAACAGCAGCAGCCTGAACATGAGTCTGTGGTAAGTAGATAGGTATGAATGAATACAGCAGCATGAGATAATCAGCAGCATGAGATCAGCAGCACATATAAGTCACATATCACCAATTAAAGTGGCATTACAGTGATTAAAAAAACAGACTGAAAAGCAAGTCTAAAACAGTTGCAAAGAGACAAAGAACAAAGAAGACAAAATTGCCTACAGCTTGATGTATAATTTGTGTATGTGCCAGAAAGTCTTGTGGGAGTAAGAAGAGTTTGTTTGCAAAAGATTTGAACATTTTAACAACTCCAAATTTAAATGGCATCATATGTGTTGAACATTCTGTTAAAAAAAAAAGTCAAAATTTGAACTGAATTTATTTAAAATCTATTAAGAATTACAAAATACAAGTTCAGACATGTAAAGTGCAACTTTCTGTGACTCCCTTAAACTTTCTTTTTCAAAGCTACTTGACAAGGTACAAGATAAAAAGTTGAATTACAGATTAATATCAATGGTGCCAAACCGGGACGATTCTAGAATCTGCCCTTTAAGGGTGTTTAGCCCCCAGTGTTGACAATGGCTCTTGGCGTGAACAACGTGGTGGCCATTGGCGTGAGATGCATTCTTAATGTGGGGGGCACACACTGGTGGGGGTGTCTGGGGGTCCTCCCCCAGAAAATTATGAATAAAGTAGATGCATTCTGGTGCATTTTAACGGGTCGTTAAACATCTACGTTTACCTACATATGTAAACACATGATTCAATAACTATTTTAGAGAGCTCGGCACAACAAGAAGCAGCGCTAAGCTAGCGACATGCAATACAGACGTGCTAGCTAAGACGCTACAGATGTAGCGCTTTGCTTTACATTACACAACCTAATAAACACTTTGTATAACATCAGTTTAGTGTTAACTGATCATAACAAATAAAGACTAAACTTGTGCAACCAGAAGTTGCAACATACATCTACCCTGAAGCCCCACGATAAGTGAAGAACACTTAAGTAGGAAGAGTAGTACAAGTAGTAAGTAATAGTTATACACACACACACACGTGTTTTAAACTCTCTCCACATTCTTGTAATAGTCTAAACAATGTTTCTAAACTGTAAACACTCTAAAAGAGCACAGTATATCATGATTTCAGCTCTCTGCCTCCACTGCTCTCTGCCAGCACTTTTGGCCATGCCCACTTTTCCACTGCAGAGCGGAGATCAGCTGATCAGCTGTAGGGTGAAGCTTCTCCACAACTGTAGGCTGCACACAGGTGTTAAATCATTTTAAAATAATTTATTTCAAATTAAAAAATCCATGCCGATCACGCGGCTCATCCACACCTTACTTTGAAAAACTGCGATTGAGCAAGTCGGCGAAAAACGAACCACGAAGTAGTGAGGGACTATTGTACTTAACATTATATAACGCTATGGTAAATCACAACAATTTTAAGCTCTAGAGCCATATTGTTACTTTTTTGTGCATAAATTATTTAAATAACACGTTAGTTAATAATTAGCTAAATCACGTTACATATACACATTTGGACTTGTATTTCTAATAAATAAAGCAACAATTAGTAAAAACTGATCTGAATTAAAATACATATGGAAACGAAATATCCTCATGTGGTTAAAATAGTCAAAATACTAATTTACCCATGTTATTTTTTTATTGTTTGTTTTTTTACTTTAATTACTTTTATGACATCCATTCATTTACAAATGAATAACTATGCTAAAATATGGACAGATATATGGAAAAAACAACTAAGATTCAATGCTTTTTTGTTAAAGAAACTTGGGTTTAAAATTCCCGACAATTGTTAAGGTCTAAAACTACCGTATTTGCCGTCACACATGTCACACCGGCGTATAAGTCGCATCAGTCCAAATAAGTCTAATAAAATGGAAAAAAAAAAAAAATAAGTCGCTTCACCTTATAAGTCGCATCTATTATTCATCTTTGCTGACGCGTTTTTTATGCGTCACCTCTGACCGCCCGAAAATGTGGGCCGGTGTTGTGCCAAAAATCGATTGGCTGCCAAATGGCGGCCGCGGGAGTGTGCGCGGGAGGATTTTAACAAGAATTCAACAAGCTTAACACTTAAAAACAATTATTTGTTTGCTCAAGATTATAGCAAAGGTGTGTCTAAGTTGACCTTTTCCTTAATAAATGCACTTTAATGGTCAAATCAGCTTCATTTTGCCAGGGTGGCGCGATGAAATGCAGCTGATTTGACGTTTGCTCCAGGAGTTCCGGAGCAAGACTAAGGTGTCTTGGTATGGCAAGCCAAGTGTCGCATTAATAGCCACTTTTACCTATTAATGAGACACTTGGCTTGCCATATTGCTTGAAGGCCCTCTAGTGACTGAAAATGGTAGTGCTCAACATTTTCCATGTCAGAATGAATGAAATCTTCAGATCTCAGCCAAATATTGGCTTATAAGTATGTGGGGAAAAAATGTATGTTAGTCAGTTTGGTGTATAAGTTGCAGTACTTGCAAATTTATGCAAAAAGGTGTGACTTATACAACAACAAAAAATACAGTACTTCAGTTCTGTTAACACACAAAGTTCAGCAGGAGAAACTCCTGAACGCCACATCTCCGTTGCAGAACAGTGAGAAAAATGGCTTCAGACAAACAAGCGAACACACACAGTTTGTGAGCGGCCACCAGTGGCTCTGCAGTAAGTTTCCCTTCAAAGGATCCCCTCAGGATAGACTGTGCGTGAACATAATCCAAGGCCCCTTTGAAGTGTGCACTTGAAATGTCTTTTGGCTCGGCTGTGGCGAGTGGCGCTTCAGCCCTTTGGGTTATTGGAGAGGAGAAGCGCTCCTCGGTCGGCTCGAGGAGGAGAGGCAGCACCTGGTGGTCCCCTCCGCCTCTCCTCGCCACATTTCACACATTTAAAGTACACTGGGTGCTGCTCTCTTCAGCCGCCCAGCGACTTCAGCCAAGAGGTATAAACGCTGCTCTGGTGTTCTGACGGATAAAGCACGAGTGCAGTTTGGAGTGGATTTTTTAATAAATCCAGTGTGGCTTTGTCGCTCAGTCGAGTTTCACTTGTACACATAGATTTCTCTGCAGGCGGAGCTGCTGTGAGGGCAGGAGCAGGCTTAATCTCAAGCTAAAAGGGTTATGAACACGAGCGGGGGGGGGGGGGGGGGGGGGGGGGGGGAGGGGGGGGGGGGGGGGAGAGAAAGACATGCTTTCTGATAGACGAGCAAGAATAAATCATTAGATCACATGATCCATTTGCTCTGACTGTCAGAAGTGCGAGTCGTTGTCACTGTGGAGAATATTTCGGCTTTAAAAGTTGTTTTGAACCTGCTTTAACTTTATTCAGTTTACACACAAACAACCACAAGCTGTCATATCGAAAAACGTAGGTAGCTTGCATTTTGTCTACACAAAGCAAGGTTAAACTTCTGAGCAAAAGTGTTTAAGATGAAATTTGTTTTTAACAAGGTACACCTAAATGTTTGCTGCTATCTTCTGAACTGTTTTGTGTTTTTATTGTTAGTTTCTTGAATCGTTAAATTAAATAACATCCAACACTCTGGCCAGATTCAGTTTCCATCAGTCAAATCCAGAACTGAATTCAAAAATCTTACTTCTAGCCTACAAAGCCCTCAACAACCTAGCTCCATCTCATATTTGAGATCTTATTGTTCCCTATTTTCCTAACTGAGCACTTCGCTCTCAGACTGCAGGCTTACTTGTGGTTTCTAGAGTTTTCAAAAGCAGAACAGGAGGAAGATCTTTCAGTTCTCAGGCTCCTCTCTTGTGGAACCAACTTCCAATTCCTGTCCATGAGGCTGACACATTGTCCAGTTTAAAGACTGGGCTGAAGACGTTCCTTTTTGATGAATCCTATAGTTAGGGTTGGCTGGTTATGCTGCTATAGGCTTAAGACTACTAGAGGACAAACTGACCTAATTTTTTAAAATTAATTATTAAAATATAATAGTTTTCATTTTATGCTATTTCTATCTTAACATGATTCTTGACCTGCCATTGTGTATCTGTTCCTCCTTCCTGTTCCTTTCAAACCCAGTCGGCCAAAGCAGATGACCGCTTGTCCTGAGCTTGGTTCTGCTAAAGGTTTCAAGGAATCAAGGATTAAAAGTTCTTTATTTGTCATTCGCACTTCATGTGGTACATGTGGTGGAACAAAACTATGTACACAGGGTCCCAGTTACATCCAACAATAAAATGTAAATGAAAAACAGTAATAAGATCTAAGATATGAATTAAGAAAAACATCAACTAAATATACACTAAGCCAGGGGTGTCAAACTCACTTACAAAAGGGGGCCAAAATTAAAACCTTTTTCAAACTATAAGGGCCAGTTTCAGAATCTACATTAATTTAACATCTTTTCTTGGCTGCAGATTCCTTAACAAGAGTTTGATTGGTCTCACTTGACGTTCTCTCTCACTTTTGACATCTTAATCATATATTACTGAAAAAATTGAAGTGATAAAAGTATTTTACACTTAAAATAGCATCTTGAGGGCCAGATGTCAACGAGGGCCACATTTGGCCCTTGGGCCTTGAGTTTGACACATGTGCACTAAGCGCTAGTAGCATAAAAACATTATGTTGAACAGCAGCACGAACATGAGTGTGTGAGCAGATGAGTATGAATGAACACATAGACATTGAAACAGATCAGCAGCAACATGATGTGATTTTTTTCACAGTGATTATCCTGGTTAGAGATTCATGAGTCTAACAGCCTCAGGGTAGAAGCTGTTCCTCAGTCTAGTGGTTCTACACTTAATGCTCCTCAACCTCCTTCTTGAGGGGAGCGGGGCAAAAAGTGTGTGCGCTGGGTGAGTGGGGTCCTTCATGATGCAGGTGTCCCTCTTCCTGCATCTGGAGGTGTAGATGTCCGTGATGGTGGGGAGACTGACTCCAATGGACTTCTGTGCAGCCTTCACCACTCTCTGCAAAGCTTTTCTTCCTCACAAGTGAGTTTTTCCTTTCCACTGTCACCTTCGTGCTTGCTCAAGATGAGAGTTTTTTGATGGAGTTAAACTCAAAGCTCCTCAGATAAATGATGTTACATTATTATTTTTATATATGAATGTATCTGTTCAGTGCCTTGAGACGACTTCTGTTGGGACTTGGCGCTACAGAAATAAACTGAACTGAATCTTTCAACACTGCAGGGCAAGTTTTTTTTTTTTTTTTTTTTTAAACAGATTTGGTTTACAGCTATTAACTATAGAATGCTGGGGAGTGTAGTTAAACCACGCTGTGCACACACTGAGGAAGTGCAGGTTAACGGCCTTCTTGAAAAAAACATTTGAGTGAAACACAAAGTTCCAATTCATCCATCCATCCATTATCTTTACTCTCTTCTTCGTTTTCAGAGGACACCCTGGACAGGTCTCCAGTCCATCACAGGGACACAGAGAGACAAACAAGACAAAAAAAAAAAAAACATTCACTCTCTCACTCACACCTAGAAACAATTTAGAGTTACCAATCAGCCTAACATGCATGTTTTTGGTCTGTGGGAGGAAACGGGGGTACCTGGAGAAAACCCACACATGCACGGAGAGAACATGCAAACTCCACCCAGAAAGGTCCCCGGCCAGGATTTGAACTGGAGACCTTCTCGCTGAGAGTCAACAACTCTACCTACTGAGCCATGGTGCCACAAAATTACACTTTAGATTTTCCAAATGTTAACAGAAGACCCGTTAAGATGATGGTAATGAGAAACGGCTACAATTAATACATTCCTGATGAAACAAAAATGACAAAAGGTCAATTTTATGTTTTCTTTACCCGCTCAAGAGGATCTATGTGAGGTTTGGGACCATACCGACTGTAGATGATAAAACTCTCACCCAAAAGGTGGAGCCAACAACAGACATAGTAGTAAAAATAAAAAAAATGAAGCCAAGCGAAGGTAGAATAGCACCAAAATTGCTTTAAGGAACAGATATGTAAAGAGACAATGTTGTTCATCAATTGTCCTAATGACAATAAAATATGTGTTGCATCTTATAATTTTCTTTAAATACATTAATGACAACTAGCACTTTACCACTACCTATTAGACTCGGGGCTGGGATTGGAGAGGGAGAACTTAAACACTGTGACAAAACTGACCCAAAAACAGTATAAACACAAGCAAAGACTGAGTTTATTTGCATTTGCAGACACTAAATCCATGTTCAAGTCTCAACAGGGGTGAAATAAAATACATTTATCACACGGTGGGGCTCTTGGTAGAACTGTTGCCTCTCAGCGAGAAGGTTTTAGCATCAAATCTTAGCCTGGGACCTTTCTGTGTGAAGCTTGCATGATCTCTCCACACTTGAGTGGGTTTTCTAGGTGTTCTTTTAGGCGTGTGGACCCTGGTAATGGCATCTTGAAAATGCACAAAATTGCACTAAATACTGTATATTTCAGATCATAAGGTGCACTTAAAATCCTTTAATTTTCTCAAAAATCAACAGTGAGCCTTAAAATCCAGTGCACTTTATGTATTAATTCTGGTTGTGCTAACTGACCTCGAACTGATTTTATCTAGTTATTGTGAATGAGTTAAATAAAGTTTGAATTATCTGACTGTTTTTTTTCGCTTAATGCGCCTTATGATCCGGTGCACCTTTTTTTCTTCAATAGCTCCCTAACGAGGCGCACGCCTTTCTTCCCACTCCCTGTTCTCCTCCTGCTTTTTTGCTCTCTGTCTGTGAATCGGAACAGCTCTTTTTAAAAAAATTTTATTTATTTTTTTTATACATCTACCGAAATGGAAACTAATGTTTTGGATCTGACCAACTGGACTTTCGACGTATATTACAAAATCTTTTCAACAAAGTGACGGGGTCCTGGAGAACCCATATCTGCTCGGACGAGACGCATGCAGCTGGATATATCTCTGGGGGGGATGTGTCTACCTTTGCTATTGATCGAGGACGTCGAAATTGCATATAATTGGATTTATGATAACAGGTTTCCTGTTTTTGGAATAGTTTGGATCCTGGTTTATCAACATACAGAGAATACGGTCACAGCTAATTTGGACCTCGTCAGGCTGCTGCCTATGTGACGGTCTGAGTCATGCTGGAGGACTCAAAATCAGCTGATTTACTAGTGAAACCATTAGTTGGAAGCGATTTGAATCGCAGGTCACCTGCGGCTTTGGGACTCGTCAGCATGAAAAACCATCTTGAAAAGGCTCGTCAGCACGGACCAGTGGAATGCACCCTAATCTGGACATTTCGGACCTTGAAAGCATCAGTACAAACTCGAGGCTAAAGGAAAATAGTCTGCCTGAATAAATCAACAATTGTGGTTATCTGAATCTCTCCCCAGCTGACCTCGGAACAGGCCGACATCAATTTCTTCTGAGAAATGTGTAAAGTAAGGAAAAGCTTTGTCTATCGCAACCCCCCCCCCCGTGGAATCTTATTAGAACTGTGCCGGCTGACCCTCATCTTAGCAGGAAAATGGACTATCTGTTAGTGCTTCATGGAATGTCTCGTTGTAAATCCATATGTGACGTGTTCATAAATGTGCTTTAGCTGGCAGAGTTTTTTGACGTCTTAAATTGTGTCCTGTAAGGACAACGTGTGAAGAGATCTTTTTTGTAATGCCACTATCCATCTCCTCATGGCTTTGTCCCTTTTTCTATCTAAAACATGTATTCTGAATAAGAAGGCCGCGCTTTATAGCAGCAGCTTCGTGCACTGCGTCCATCTTTCGGACGGCTGTACGTACATGTTCTTGTTGTATCTCGATGCAATGATAAAAATGCTTATTCTGATCCTTATAGTCCAAAGAATATGGTACTACTGTATTTGACAATCAGAATGTTTCATCATAACAAGGAGGGGTTTCATATTTGGCACAATCCATTCTAAAGGGTTGTGTAGGTTGTGGAAAGCATAGTAATGTTTAAAGGGTGCTTAAGTTGAGAGTTTTGATGCTTTACCTTCAAATACCGCTTTCTCAATTGGACAAATATTGCAACTAATTAATACTGATAGTTAACTTTTAGTAACATTTAGAGGGAAAGACATGTTTTGTGAGCTTCTTTTGGTTAATGTGTCCTAATTGTTAAATTTCTAAACTAAACTTATGAAATTATGCATTTTACGATGTGCGTTTGTTTAAAAAAAAACAGTGAAAAACAGTGAAAGTGACTGAAAACCGTTCAACAATGGTGACATCCCTAAAAGAGTTGTTTGCATTTAAGATATCTGGTCATTTTGATGTATTGGTACATATTTACACTCGGATTTGTTGAGTAAAGTATTCTGATAAAAGGGATTAGTTCACATTGAGTGCAAAATCGCATTTCATATCAGTTTATTCATAAAATTACTGGAGTAAATTATTCCAAATTGCATATTTTCCATGTTCGATTTTGTAACTTTTAAGATCTTTAAATAAACACCAAAGTTCATGCTCAGTGATCCAGATACAAATTCAACAAAGTTCAATCAGGTCACCTGGACAGTTTCTTCTTTTTTTGGCCGAGATGTTTTGTCCTTCATCCAAAGGACTTCTTCAATCTTTGCTGGTGATAAGATAAGATTCTGTATCTAGTAGAGTGCTGTATGAACGGGTAAATGAGGGCACAGATTGTGTAGTAAAGTGTTTTGAGTATCTTGATAAGATAGAAAGGTGCTATACAAGTGCGGTCCATTTACTTATTGTCTAAATTTAAGAGTCAGGCTACATTGCTGAAACACAAACCTTCACTTTTTGGAGTGAAGAGTCTAAATAAAAGATGATATCAGTGCAAAACAATAATAAGCTTTTACGAGCATGAATCAGACATGAAATCAGTTTAGTTAAAGAAAATGCTGCTTTAAAACATCAAATCCAGTTTCTTTTGTACAGTTCTTCTACAAAAATAACTTTGGGGTTCACAGTTAGAAAAAGTTCAACCAGTTGTGTGTCAGATGGAAGAGTTCCTCAGTGTTGTTGAACATTTGAGAGATCCCCTCAGTTGTGGAAAGCCTCAGATAAAAAGAAGAGGGATTATATAGACGTATAACCTGCACAGGACACCTTTGTTCCACATTTACGACATCAGACCGACACAGTCGCCCTTTTTAAGGAAAAGACTGCTCCTTGTAAACCGTCGAAGCACTTACGCAGTCAAGTCTGAGCGGAGCTGTGTTGTTTTACTGCAACTCTTATTAAAAATATAGGAGAGAAGCTGTTTGAGATGCTGCGTTTATGGAGTCGTTAGTTGTTGGCGTCACGCGGTTTTAACGACTGTGGTTTTCTTCCTTTCATCCTTTTTTAGACGCAGAATTCACCTTTTGTCGTTTTTGGTGTTTTGCCCCCTCTGATTGTAGCAAAGTTACTGATCGTGTGTGGAAATGTGATGACGACTCAAACATCAGATGATGTGTAAAAAAAAAAAAAAAAAAAAAAAAAAGGTAGGTTGTTTAGATCCAGAATACTGTAAAGATATGAAGAAATATGTAATAAAATAGATGTTAGAAGCTTGGAAACATGTTACTCATCATATGAAGTTTCATCTGTGGTTTTTAGCTGCTGTTTGTGGGAAAAGATGTCAACATCATTTACATGAACCTCATTCTTTACATTTGACCTGGAAGTTCCATCCATCCTTCCATCCAACTACCAATTCATCCATCCATCCATTATATTTACCTGCTTCTTCCTTTTCAGGTCACAGGTGGGGTCACTGGTGGCCATATCCAACTATCACTGTATAAGAGGCGGTGGACATCCTGGACAGGTCTCCAGTCCATCACGGGGACAAACGAGACATCCATATACTCTCTCACTCACACCTAGGGACAATTTAGAGTTACCAATCAGCCTAACATGCATGTTTTTCCCCCAGAAAATTCTGAATAAAGTAGATGCCATTTCCTGCATTCTGGTGTAGTGAGCTAGGAGGCTTAGTTCACTACAGTGGTATATTTAAATGGGTGGTCAAACATCTACATTTACCTACATTCTCTCCTTGTGGGAGCAGAGCATACACCACTTCTCTCAAGCATCCTAACTACCTTCATGTACTTCAATTCTCATTTGTTTACTTGTACAAACCGGATTCAAAAAAAAGTTGGGACACTAAACAAATTGTGAATAAAAACTGAATGCAATGGTGTGGAGATGGCAAACGTCAATATTTTATTCGTAATATAACATAGATGACAGATCAAAAGTTTAATCTGAGTAATTGTAACATTTTTAAGGAAAAATATGTTGATTCAAAATTTCACAGTGGCAACAAATCCCAAAAAAGTTGGGACAAGTAGCAATAAGTGGCTGGAAAAAGGAAATTGAGCATATAACTAACAGCTGGAAGACCAATTAACACTAATTAGGTCAATTGACAACGATTGGTATAAAAAGAGCTTCTCAGAGTGTCAGTGTCTCTCAGTAGCCAAGATGGTAAGAGGATCACCAATTCCACCATTGTTGAGCAGAAAGATAGTGCAGAAATACCAGAATGGTGTTACCCAGCGTAAAATAGCAAAGACTTTTAAGTTATCGTCATCAACTGTGCATAACATCATCAAAAGATTCAGAGAGTCTGGAACAATCGTTGTGCTTAAGAGTCAAGGCAGTAAAACTCTACTGGATGCTAGTGATCTCTGGGCCCTTAAACGTCGCTGCATCTCAAACAGGAAAGACACTGTCAAGGAAATAACAGAATGGGCTCAGGAATACTTCCAGAAAGCATTGTCAGTGAACACAATCCACCGTGCCATCCGCCGTTGACAGCTGAAACTCTACAGTGCAAAGAGGAAGCCATTTCTAAGCAAGCTCCACAAGCTCAGATGTTTGCACATTGTGCCAAGGGTCATTTAAAATGGAGTGTGGTAAAATGGAAGACTGTTCTGTGGTCAGATGAGTCACGATTTGAAGTTCTTTATGGAACACTGGGACGCCATGTCATCTGGACCAGAGGGGCCAAGGATAGCCCAAGTTGTTATCAATGCTCCGTTCAGAAGCTTGCATCACTGATGGTATGGGGTTGCATGAGCGCTTGTGGCATGGGCAGCTTGCATGTCTGGAAAGGCACCATTAATGCAGAGAACTATGTTCAGGTTCTAGAACAACATATGCTCCCATCTAGACGTCATCTCTTTCAGGAAAGACCCTGCATTTTTCAACACGATAATGCCAAACCACATTCTGCAGCAATCACAACATCATGGCTACGTAGGAGAAGGATCCGGGTACTGAAATGGCCAGCCTGCAGTCCAGATCTTTCACCTATGGAGAACATTTGGCGCATCATCAGAGTCAGAGTTTCTTTATTGTCATTCGCACCTCATGTGGTACATGTGGTGGAGCGAAATTATGTACACGGGGTCCCAGTTACATCCAACAATAAAATGTCTAAGAAAAACAGTAATAACATCTAAGATATGAACTAAGAAAAACATCAACTAAATATACACTAAGCACTCATAACATAAAACATTGAACATCATAAAGAGGAAGGTGCGACAAAGAAGGCCCAAGACAGTTGAACAGTTAGAGGCCTGTATTAGACATGAATGGGAGAGCATTCCTATTTCTAAACTTGAGAAACTGGTCTCCTCTGTCCTCAGACGTCTGTTGAGTGTTGTAAGAAGAAGGGGGGATGCCACACAGTGGTAAAAATGGACTTGTCCCAACTTTTTTGGGATTTGTTGACGCCGTGAATTTTAGAAACAACAGATTTTTCCCTTAAAATGATACATTCTCTCAGATTAAACTTTTGATCTGTGATTTGTGTTCTATTCTGAATAAAATATTAGATGTTGGCACCTCCACATCATTGCATTCAGTTTTTATTCACAATTTGATTAGTGTCCCAACTTTTTTGGAATCCGGTTTGTACAATGAGAATACATTTTTTTATGACAATTGGACTGTCTAGTCAACATTTTGATCTGTTATTTTAACAAATTGGTGCTGTCATTTTGATACATGATGTAGCTACATAACATGATTACCCATCAAACATTTCTCTAGTGTTTTTAATAAATCAAAATTTTATTAATGACCCACTTAAACTGTAAAACTGATATGCAATTTAGTTGTGCTGTTTAATTATATTTTTGTATTTTTATTTAAATTGCTTATGACTCAACTTATAGGGTCAGAGATTATTTTTTTAAGGGTAGAAACGGAAATGCTTACTTGAAGGAACAGCTCGTTTGTGATATTAGGAAGCTCTTAAGTGGCTGTTGTGTTTAAAATTAGTGTTTATGTAATTATTTTCAGTTTACATATATAGGTTTTATTTGTTCAAGACAGTCATATTTGTTCATAACTTTATTAGTAGTAATCTGAGAGTTACCGGATCCAAGGAAACAGTTACCGGAACGCACCCTGTGACAATAAGAGTTCCCAGATCCTGTTCTAGCAGGATCCAGCTTAAATTAAGCGCTGGGTAAAAGCATAAAACATTAATAAAAATTTATGTAACCAAAGGCTAGCTAGAGGTTAAAAGTGGCAAAAGGCTTGATAATAGCTAAAAGTAGTGGGCTCTCAGATGAAGACCAAATTATGATGGCCTGCCCATTTGGTCTTTCCTCTCGCCAGCTACTCCAGCACAGGATTGCATTTCTGGAATGAAAGAAACGAACTGAAGGTGAAACTAACTTAAGTATCGATCCTATCATGTTAGTATCGATATGATCCGACACCAACATTTTTATATATTGCTGTAGATTATCAGTTATCCAGGACATCGC
The DNA here is from genome assembly GCF_014905685.2 of Nematolebias whitei. Taxonomy (NCBI): domain Eukaryota; kingdom Metazoa; phylum Chordata; class Actinopteri; order Cyprinodontiformes; family Rivulidae; genus Nematolebias; species Nematolebias whitei. Next base: position 14,975,832 of record NC_056520.1, read on the forward strand.
ATGGGAAAAGAAAAACGACCAAGCGACCGGACGTCTGTTCTGTAGCTGACGAGTCATGTGGAGCTCCAAGCTTTAAAGTGCACAAGGTTGGTATCAATATATAAAACTTGGATCAATCCGTATACCCCTACAACATTGAAAAAACGTAAAAATTGGATGAAATGCAACTTGACTGATGAGACAGAGGTCGCCATGAAAAACTAAGGTGGCCCTGTGGTGTAAATGAACATTTTTGGGGAAAAAAAACAGAATTACATGCCAAAACGGGAGCGGTTAAAACGGAAATGGCCGGAATCACAATTGAAAAAAACGGAATTACATATGAGAAAACGGAATAACCTTAAGCCCAAGCGGAAGCGGCCAAAACGGAAGTGGCCAAAGCAGAAGTGGCTGGAATCACATTTGAAAACACAGAATTACATTAAGCCAAACCGGAGGTGTATTTTTAATTTTTTTTAAACTTTATTAACAACATAAAACAACAACAGAACAATGTAAAGTACACACACACAATTGAGTTAAGTTAGCAGGCTAGGTATTACTAACACCATGCCAGTAAAACTAAAATTTTAAACTAAAATGTTTGTCAAGAAAATTTAATTACCTTGAAGATCCTGCCGAGTTTTTCCAGCATCATATCTTCTTCTTTAAGCTTGAACAAAACAGCTCTCCATTTCTACATGCTAAACGACAGCCTGCTAACTGTACCTTTGTTGTGTGTGTACCATACATTGTTCTGTTTTATGTTGTTAATAAAGGGAAAAAAAAAAACAGACACCCCCCCCACCCCCACTTCCGGTTTGACCTTATGTAATTCCATGTTTTCAATTTAAATTTTTTTTAAATTCCAAATGTGATTCTGGTCACTTCCGTTTTGGCCACTTCCGATTTGGCTTAATGTAATTCTGTTTTTTTCAAATGTAATTATTATTAATTTTCTTTTTCAAATGTTCGTTTACACCTCAGGGCCACCGTAAAAACATAATACGTTTCTGATTCAATAATAAACATGTAAAAGAACAGGATAGATTTGAAACTTAATTTTAATTGCTCAGACTGTCATAAATGTTCGATATCGGCCTCATATGAGGGGGAAAAAAAAGAAAAGAAAAGAAAAATCTGATTTGGGCTGCTTTTGCCTGCAATGTGAACACAGCTTAAAACTCCAGAAGTAGTTGGCTTTCTTTTTAGAGTCCTTAAATCTGAATAACGTCACATGACCTGTTTTAGGAGTTCAAGTCTTCAAACCTTTGATTGTTTATTTCTGTTTGCAATGTATCCCTAGTATGTAAAAATTACTTTTAAACACAGAGCTGCTACGTTCTTCAAAGATGCAAGAAAAGATGCATTGAGAGCAAATATATGGAAAAAAAAAGGCCAGATCTGAAGGTGGTAAAATTTGAAAACTGATCCTTGATTTTACTGATGCATGGTGGAAAGCCTGGTTTAAAACAGACACGTTTCCCCTTCCTTTGCCCTGACGCGACACGTTTTCTGAAAGAACAGAAAACGGAAAGAAAGAAAGAAAAAGAAAGGAGGACGTGTGTGCGCTTGTGGTCGAGGCAGCAGGTGGAAGATTAGCAGAGTTTTCTGCGAGTGATCCTCGCCGACTGGCCAATCTGTTCAGCCGTCGCCTCGAATTCACGCAGACGGTGCAAGTAGTGACACCAACTGCCGCGACAGAGAGGGAGAAAAGCGAGCAGGAAGTTCCATGGCACGCTGCCCGTCCTGTGACCACTCCACTCTTGGTCTTTGTCCAGCCATCTGTTTTTTTTTTTTTTTTTTTCTTTTCACCCCCTTCTTCTCTCAGTTCTCTACATTTCCTCTGACTAAGTTTCTCTTCTTGCTGACACCAAAGGTCAAACATGCAGAAGCCTGAACTTCCTGTCGGGGAGCTGGAGGCGGGAGTTGCGGCAGCAGGTTTTGTTTTGTGACACATCAGCTGATGAAGCAACGTTTCCATGGCAACACGATACATCAGCCGTTCTTTACAGTACAGTACAACCACGTGCTTTGTGTGAGATAACAGCCTTAGTTGCCAAGCAAACTTTGGGGACTGATTTGCATCGTATCACCAAATAAACAGTGACTCGAAATCCCGTACGGTGAAAATTCATTAGCTCGAGTCTTTTATCAGACAATCAAGTTTGTTTTTCTTTTTTCATAATACAGTTTGAGGTCATTTTAGGTTGACAGCTCAAGATGAAGCGAAAAATAAATTAATCTATACCACCAAAGACTAAAGTGACGCATTAGAAAAGGTTGTTGGAAACAATCAGGGAACCTCTAAAATCTTTACACAGTTCTATGCACTGTTGTAGAAAATAAATGGAACGCTTTCAGTCGAGTTACGTTGTTTCGTTGTTGGAGATGTACATTCTGAGATGTACAAAAGTTTTGTATCGTCTTTTTTATCACACATTTATAACCAACCTCTTCAAATAAGCAGCATGAAAAAACAGACATTAAATTTTAATTTATCTGAAGCAATAAAATGTACTAAATATTACTCTTAAAAATAGGGCAGCACGGTGGCGCAACTGCTAGAGCTGCTTCCTGTCAGCGAGCAGGTCCCTGGTTCAAATCCCGGTCCGGGGGCATTTCTGGGTGGAGTTCGCATGTTCTCTCCGTGCACGCGTGGATTTTCTCCGAGTACTCCGGTTTCCTCCAACAGACCAAAAACATGCATGTTAGGCTGATTGGTAACTCTAAATTGTCCCTAGGTGAGAGTGTAATGGTTGTTTGTCTCAATGTGGCCCTGTGACGAACTTGCGACCCGTCCAGGATGTACCCCGCCCCTCGCACAGTGATTGCTGGACATGAGCACCGGCGACCAGTGTTACCAGGTGAGAAAAGTAGGATTATCGTACTAGAGACATAAAATTATCGTATTTTGAAGGAAATTATCGTACACCCGTCATAACCAAAATAACAAATCTATTGATGCACGATAGTAGTGATGGGTCAGCTTCCAGACCAGCTCTGCTTCTTTTCTTTTTTTCTTTTCCTCACTCATGGGGCGGGCACAGCGGACTATTCAGCCAATCATGGACGTTGTCCTGAGGTAAACGCAAACACGTCACTCGTAGGTCACATTTAGAAAAGCACGATTGGCTGGAATTTCCAGCCAATTGTGCATCTGTTTGCGGACACAGATGCATTCAGGGTTCACAAAAAAAAGTCAAGACAGTTGCGACAGGCTGACGACAACCGATTACAACCACACATTCACGGAATGGTCAAATTATCGTATATTTGGCCTTTTTTGGGATTATTGATCGTACAGAGGGCAAAATTGTCGTACAAATACGATAATTATTGTACACCTGGCAACACTGCCGACGACCCACGTGACCCAAAATGGAAGAAGTGGGTAAAAGATAATGGATGGATGGATGCTCACTCTTAAAAATAGGGATGCACGATTTTGGATTTTGGGTCGATATCCGATATGATAATATGACAACTTATTTGGACGATAAACGATACAGATACCGATATCTTTTTTTTTTTTTTTTCTCCTAAACCTACTTAAAGAGACTAAAGAGATTTCTCTGCTGTGGAGTTAAAATACTACATTATTCTGCATGGTCTTTGTCAATTTGGCCTGCTGCCAAATGCAGATACCAAAAAGTGGGCTGAAAATGATGCAACACTTCAACTTGGATTATGTTTCATGTCAAATTTATTCACGATATTTACTCTCTCTAACACGACAATATACCTTTTGTATATATATATATATATATATATATATATATATATATATATACACAGCAACTTTAGTACAGGCGAGTTATTTTGATGGAATGGCCGATATTTTACTCATCACTAATATAGGCTGATACGATAACATGCCGATAATATTGTGCATCACCACGTAAAAAAAAAAATTAGTAAAACAGTTTACGATTCTTGCAATGATCTTTCAAAATTAGGTTTTTGCAAGTTTAGATTTTTGAGACTTTCCAACGCCTTACTTTAGTTAGTGGACGTCTTATTGTCGTAGGTATTTCATTGTCTTTTTGTATGTTTGTAAAAGCATGATTTAACTGCAATGTTTGTGGTGTGGATCCCAGGAAGAATAGTCTCTACTATGGTAGAAACTAATGGGAATCTTTAAATACTAAACTAAATAAACATATAAACAAATCAAAACTGCCAAACAAACAAGCTCATTTTCAGTTTCAGTCTTATGGAGTGCTGAGCGGCCAGTTTTTGAAAATCGCAGCATATTTCTGTACTCACAGAATTTAAAACTCTATTTTAGGTCATGCACATTATTTTGTTGCCATTTTCTGCCCACATTGTAGCCACCTAGGCTTATTTTGTCCCCTCCTTATGATTTATTCTACTGGAGTAAACTTTTAAAACGATAAGTAAATGTGGACATGTTTTTTATATAATTATTTGTCATCAGTGTGTTTTTGTTCTCTACTCAAGACAGTGCTATTGTTCATCAATCAGCCTTGTCTTTTCATTAAAGTAATACACTAAATATAGATGTTGCTGTCGTTGAGCAACTGGCACCTGCGACACAAACACAAGCATGCAATCTATCATCACTGGGGTCAAGGTGGCATCGTTTTCAAATTGTGGTGTTTAGGCTGTCTACATGAGAATGCAGCAATGGTGTTTGAGGGTTTTCTCAAGGCTCTGCCCACACATGAACAACATTTTTGAACACATTAAGGTTTACGGTGACAGCCTTGCATTCACACAGAAACTACATTTTAGGAGGTCCTAAACACTTTTTATTTAAAACAGAGTTTCAGAGTTAAAAAAAAGCTTTTAACGCCCCTTGTGTTGTTCTCATGTGGACAGCCTAAACTTTTTCTTCTTCTTTCGACTGCTCCCTCCCTCAAGGGTCATCACGGTGAACTAACTTGCACAAAGACTTGGAAATGTTTTTACGCCGGATGCCCTTCCTGACAACCACAGACCACCGAGCTACCACAGCCCTCTGAGTGGAGCACAGCTGCCATCTAGGACGCCTGGGGGAGCAGATGGTGGGAGTTAAGGGCCTTGCTGAAGGGCTCAGAGTGGGAAAATTGGAAAAAAAAATGGAAATATGATAGTAGTTTTAAAAGACTGTAGTAGTTTGTCAAAAAGACCTAAAAAGATTCAGTTTTTGTTCCTGTAGTTGCCATCTTTGCCTTTTTTCCTTCTTGTGTTTACAGTTAAGAGCAGCTGCTCCACGTCCCGATTTGGTGTTTTCATGGCGGCACCACATGCAGACCTACTTACTGCAGCTTTGGATCGTTTTCGGTGTTACCGTGCGGAAGAAAACATTTCTAAAAACGGTGTTGCGCTTACAAGGAAAAAGAGTTTGAAACTTTTTTTGGCCATGATGGACTTGCAACCCGTCCTGGATGTGCCCCGCCTATCACACAGTAATAGCTGGAAATGGACACCAGTGACCCCCCCCCCCCCCCCGACCCCAAAAGGAAGAAGCAGGTAAAGGTAATGGATGGATGGATGGATTTCCACAAAACTCTGTTTCTGTGTGGACGGAGGGTCCCAGTGGAACTATTTCAATGGTAAACACAACCCTGTTTGTTTTTAAAACAGTCATGAATAACTTAAACGTCAGCCAACAAAACTCAACCTGGAAAAAGAAATAACCATTTTCTTCAAAGCAAGATTCAAAAATGTTGATTTAACAGAAAAAGAACTAGACTAGTACGCCCATCTTTTCAATCACAAGAGAACAAGGTAAAAGCTGACCTCCTGCGGACTCAGATCTCAGACAGCTTGTTCCGATTCACTTATTTCTACGTTAAATGAAGATGCCGTCAGCTTCACAGAATCCATATGGAATTCAAATAAGTCTAGCCGATCCAGCGGAGATGAAAGTGTAAGACAACAAACATAATTGCGTTTGGATGTCAGGCCTCTGTGCTTTCATATCCCGGATCATTTGCTTGCGCTGCTTCGGAACAGAACTTGTTTCAAATCGCTGCCTTTCTCTCCGGTATTGTGCTAATGCATTTAATTTAATGTTCGCAGGCGCCGTAATTGGTATAATATTGCTCCATAATACTTTGAAGGAAACCTTAGCATTAAGCACTAAATTGAAATTTTGAAGCGAACGGTGAAAACGACTGAGGGGGCAAAGAAACCCCATTAAATGTAATTTGTTCTGCATGGCTGTGGGGGTAATGGTTACCGAGACGCTCCTTTATTAAGTCGAATAGGTAGAGAGGTAGCGTCGGATTTGCTCTCTCTTTCTCACTCTCATACTCACACACAGTTAGTGGAGGAATTCAGAAAGGTGTAAGCTGTCATCAGCGGTTGTTCCAGCCACAAAGGGTGCGTTAAGCAGCCACTGGAGGCCTTCTGAACACACGCGACTCATATCCCTTAGTAGTACTTACTGTATAGAGCATGGACGTATGAGCATATTGAGCATGGACTTTGGTACTTATCATATACATCTAAAAAGGGGAAAGAAGAGGAAGGAGGAAAGAGGAAGTTGAGGCTCCAAAAAGGAAAAAAAAATGATTAAGGAAACCTGGAATGTGTTGGTGGAGATTCTCAGTCATCCAAAATTTGGAAAAATTAGGAGACTGGCATTCACTTGCACCTTTTATGATAAGGTTTTAAACTGAGATTTACAGGAAGTTTTGGTCAAACCTTTGTAAAAAAACTGAGCTCAGAATATGTTTTGTGCATGACTCTCAGTTACTACATTAAGTGTCAGGTAAACATCTGTAAAACTGATTGAGTTCTAGCAGTTTTTGTGTCGACTAATGTGGATAGCTGTGGCAGGCACTTTGAATTAAAACGACTATAAAAGTTAAGATGGTATGGATAAGATTATTTTCCTGAAAAGTTTCACTAAAATTTGTTGTCCAACCAAGTTAAGTCAGGTCCTCTGGACATTTTTTGTTTTTTGTTGAGACGTTTCGTCTTTCATCCAAAAGACTTCATCAATCCGAGGAGCCACAACAGATTCAGCCCCTCCCCCATCAACTCCTCTGAGGCAGCCAAAGCCAAAGTGATTCAAAACATCAAAGTCCATGCTCAATAATCCAGGTAAATCCAATAAAGTTCAGTCAGGTCATCTGGACGGTTTGTTTTATTTGTCGAGACATTTCATCCTTCATCCAAAGAACTTCATCAGTCTGAGGAGCCACACCAAACTCAGTCCCTTCCCTGTCGACTCCTCTGAGGCACCCATAGCCAAAGTGATTCAAAACTTTAAAGTCCATGCTCAATAATCCAGGTTAAAAAAAATCCAACAAAGTTCAGTCAGGACCTCAGGTTTGTTTTTCTGTTGAGACGTTTCATCCTTCATCCAAAGGACTTGTTGTGGCTCCTCAGACTGATGAAGTCCTTTGGATGATGGACAAAACATCTAAAAAATAAAAATAAAAAAAATTCCAGATGACCTGACTTAACTTTGTTGGATTTTTTTTTACCTGGATTATTAAGCATGAACTATGAGATAACATATGTTGTGTTTTGCATAAGATATTTTGCTAACGGACACAAGAGCACACACTTGATTTTCAGCAATGGGCTATTAAGAGGACCGATTGAGAAAAAATGTGAAAGAAGGAAAAAGAAAAGAACAACGAAGCAAAACGATGACAGAAAATGGAAAAGATGTGATAAAAATCAAGAGAACGAAAATGAAATCATGAAAAATTGAGAAGAACTGATGTAAAACGGTGATATTGGAAATGTAGAAACTGAAATCAGAAGTTGGAAAACGAAAATAGAAAAAAAAAAGACGGTGAGGAAGAAAAAGAGAGCTGTGCTCCAGAAAAGGGAGGAAGACTGAAGGAAGAAGAGGAGGGAGAAGGTGAGGAGGAAGAGGAGGATGTCCCTGCGGAGAGCTGCAGATCAAACACCGACTCTAAGTCAAACTCCACAGAGAGATCTTAAACCTCCTTTGTAATTGGAATTTTAAAAGTTAATACAAAGACGTTCCTTAAGTAAGATGTCTTCAACAGATAGAAAATAAATAAAAAAACAAGAATGACTTTTTTTTTTTTTTTGTCCCCTCAGTGATGTTTCAAGCTTTTGCTCTAAGCAGGAAAATTAAAGGAGATTTCTTCTGCTGCTCCGGGGAGATTGCTGAAGCATCTCCAGAACGCAGGAGACACAGCTTAGTACATAACATTACATTTATTATAAGAAAGATGGAATATGTGAGGCTGTTTACAAACCTGCAAATAATAATAATGTACATACATTTGATATAGTTTTTAAGAATTAGTGGTTAACATTTTAGAAAAACTAACGTCTCGGTTAAAACTTTTAAACAAAGTTAGAGTATGTGAAATCTCATGTCATTTCAGTATAAGTTAAGGATGACTCTCAGCTACTGCCACACCAAATTACAGCTCAGTATATGTAGAAATGACAGCTGTAGCTGGACAGTCAAGTTTCAATACAACTGTCTTAAGTTGTTTAAGTGATATTTTACCAACAGACAAAAATAAGTATAAAAATATGATTGCCTTTCAACGTAGTCAGTGATCAATATAAAATACTAGAGAAATGGTATTTCCTGCAAAAATGCAGTGTGAATGTATATTGCTGAAGAATTTGCAGAGAAACAGCTGAAATTATATATATATATAAAAAAGGGGAAATTCTGCAGAAATGGAAAAGCAGGCTTAAATTAGAAGAAGCAAGCAGAAAAAAAAACATTTTTGCAGAATTAGGTTTAAATCAGCAGAAATGAGGACAAAAATTGGGAAATTAGCTAAAAAAGCTGAAATTAGCTAAAAACGGCTGAAAAGGCAGAAAAACGCTTAAACAACCTGAAAGAAGCAGAAAGAGTTGAAATCAGGAAAAAAAGGGAATTAAATGAAAAAGCTAAAATTATCATAACAGCTAAATAGTAGCTGAAATAGTAGAAAATGCTGAAACTATCCGAAAAGAGCTGAAATGAGCATAACAAGTTTAAATTAGCAGAAAGAGGTTAATTAGGGAGAAAGTAGCAGAAAATACCAAAAAAATTTTGAATTTATCTGCTGAAATTAACTAAAAAATGCTAAAGGTAGCTGAAAATCTAGACGAATCTTTAATTAGCTGAAGAAAGCAGAATTAACACGTTTGCTGAAATAAGCAGAAATTAGCTCAAAAAAGTGGAAATGGTCTAAAAAAAAAAACCCAGAAAGAAGAAAAACAACCTGCTGAAAGGTAGCTAAAAAGGCAGAAAGTAGCTTAAATTACCAGATGGAAGTGGAGCGAGCTTTTTATTATTATTCTTTTTTCAGAATTAGGCTTAAAATAGCTGAAATTAGAGCAAAGAATGTGCAATTAGCTAAAAAAAAACAAACTAAAATTAGCATAAAAACAGATAAATAGTAGATAAAATAGCAGAAAAAGATTAAACTAGCAGAAATAAGCTGAAGGGAGCACAACAAGCTGAAATGAGCAGAAACAAGTTAGAAGCACAAAAATGTTCTAGTTAGCAGAATATAACTGAAAGGAAAGAGCTGGGAAAAAACAGCTGAAATTAGTTGAAAAGCTAAAAACAAGTTTAACCTTGCTCAAGGAAGGTGCAAGAAGCTGAACCAGAACTTCCAGAACAAAAAGTGAAACGAGCAGTAAAAGGTTGTAAACAGATTTAAATATTTGAAGGATGTAAAATGAGCTCAATTCATTTTCTATGAGAAAAAAAAAGTGGCAGAAAAGGTTAAATATTTCAAAAAGCTAAAGTTGCACCAATACCTAAAGTCACAGCAGGATTGTCCTGAAAGGGCCGAACGTTTTGATTGATTTGTTGAAATAGCACAAAGATTGTGGAACGAGAAAGATGCTGAAAAACGTATGGAAGAAAAATGGATCTCAATAGTGTGGATACTTCATAAACGTTCACACAATTATATAATTATAACTGTCCCTTTGTGTAAATATAATCACATACAAATGCATTTATTGATTATTGCATTTATTCAATTTTCATCGAAAAAAATAAACAGTTGCTAAAAAGCTATGTTTGTATGTAGAAGCTTAACAATAAAGGCTCAAATAATTACTTATACAGTATTTTAATAAATGTTCTGGGCTGAACGTTTACAGTCATTTAAAATAATTTCAATCATTTGCTTTTTTTTCTTGGTTATTTATTTTGGCTTCTGATGATTTGTAGTCTGATTTACGTAAACAAAAGTCCAGAAAACAATAAAAATGTGTTTTAAGTTAAAGCTAGTGCATCCAAAAAAATTGTTTGTTATTTTTGTTAGATTAGCTTTAAAAATCCTAAATGCACACACAGAACAACAAACAACGTCATTCAGAATGCTTTATTAAAAAAAAAACTGCCATTGCCATAACTAAAAATTTAGTATGTTAATGTTCATGTAAACATTTTCTGATTTCACGATTAGTACTTTACCTCCCAGTGTAACAGAACAAAATGTACTTTAACACAGACAGTAATATTCTAGAGTCGCCTTTTTTTATTTATTTAATCGTGTTTAAATTTTTTACACCCAGAAACCCATGCAACAAGCACTAGGGCCGACTTTGTAAAGCTTAACGAGAATTTCACGCAGCTGAATTTCTGCAGGTAGCCGACTATCGTGCGCTGAATGTAAACAAAATGATTTTCTGAAATGTTTTGTGGGGAGGACAGCGGGGCGGTGTGCAGCAGTGGGACCTGCAGAGTTTTTACTCAGCGGAGGAACAGATGGGAGATACTCGCCAGGGGAGGATGAATTCCGGTCAAAAAGAAGGTGACAGCAGAGCGTGACCGCCAACATGTCCGCCACATACTCCTCCTCACTCCCTCATTTCAGTGCACCTCCTTCCCCCCGTTTTCTCTCAGAGTTTCAACACTTATCACTCTCGAACGTTGGTTTGTCTTTAAATTCACGGTTCGGCTGTTTCACCCTTGTATTTTCTTTCGGTGAAGAATCAACAACGCATTTATTTTTGGATGTAATCATTTTTTTTTTTGGAGAGTGATTTTTCTGACAAAGCCTCAAAATCTTCCCACCTTTTTTTTTTTTTAAATTTTTGTCAGAATTTTACCTGATAGTAACTTTACTACATTCTCGTGTTCCCACGGGGAAAAATCAGCCAAAATCAAATAAAATGTAAATACAACTTTTAATCCAATATTTATTACATACATATTCATATCATAAAATAAATACTTTCGATTGTTATATTTGTTCCCTGGCTGGTGCTTCGCTTTCACACTTTAAAAATTGTGTAAAAAAAAAAAAAAAAAAATTTGCCGGCGAACATGCCTCATTCCTGGCTGGACTTTGGGACTTCCGTCTCTCGTCTTGTCAGACAAAATTGTTTTAGTTTGGATGTAAAGAGAAAAAAACTCACTTGCACGTTGCACAAGTAAATATTTAGTACAAATAGGCCTGTCACGATAACAAATTTTGCTGGGCGATTGTCTCAGAAATTATTGCGATAAACGATAATATTGTTTGACATGTGACAATAATGAATAATTATTGTCACATTTAAGAAGAAATGTTTGTTAATTTGTTTTAAGAGTAGTACCTTTTTTGACCACCGGATGGCAGTACAAGACTGTTTGAACCAAAGGATGGATAGTGAGGGAGTGATCAGCGTATCTCTAAGAAAATTGAGAAGTAGGCCCCTTGACGTGACATGGGCAGTCTCTCCTTTTTATCAGTTCTCAAAATGGCGGACGCTCAGTGTGGTTTGAGCTCTTTAGCATAGCATTTTTCACACAAACAGGTGGTGAGTTTTTTTTTTTTAACTAAAGGCCCTTAAAGAGATTTTAAAATGGTTTAAACATTAATTTAATTTTCATATTTTTATTTCAGACTGAGACAGCTCTGTCTGTTTTTTTGTGGGGGGAAAAGGACACATTAAAAATATCTTTAAGTAGTACATTAAATAAAGTGGTCGATTTTTTTTCCCATAAGGAACACAAATGGTCATAAAGTTCAAGGACAATACAAGAATTGCCGGTAAATCTGATTGAAAATGAGTTCAGGATTTCGGGAAAAACAAAGGCACTGCTTTATAAGCAGCTACACAAAATTGTTAACAGCTTATGACCGAAAAAAACAAAACAAAACAGTAGACCGATAATCTTTTTAGCTTTAGTTCAAGAG
>NC_056520.1:14987912-14993938 GCF_014905685.2 Nematolebias whitei
CTCAGCCCTCTGTGAACAGTAAACAGCCATCAGTGTGCTAATGATCCATTGTTAGGCTGATGGTCCTTCTTGACCATGTGAGCAGCTGGTTTTGGTTGTTAGCAGCAAACTGGTTGATCCACTCTGAGAAGGTGCTGTTTATAAGACTGAGCTGAATACAGCTCCTCAGACTGAGGAAGTCTCTCTGATTGAAAGATGAAATGTTTCTACAATTTTTTTAACTGTCCAGAGGACCAGATTTAACTTTTTTAGCTGAACGGTAGCTAAAAAAGCAGAAAGAACCTTAAATTACCAGAAGCAAGGTAAGAGCAAGTTTTTGCTGAATTTGGCAGACAAAAATTTAAATGAGGGCAAAAAATGTGGAATTAGCTGAAAACGCTAAAATTAGCATAAAAACAGCTAAGTACCAGCTGAAATAGCAGAAATAACTTAAACTTGTAGAAATGCTGAAATGACCATAACAAGCTGAAATTAGCAGAAAGATGTTGGAAGAAGCATAAAAATGTTGTAGTTAGAAGACAGCTGAAAGGAGCACAATAACAGCTGAAATCAACTGAAAGTTGCTGGATTTATTTTTATTTTTATTTTGCACAAGGAAGTTGAACCAGAACAAAATGTGAAAGGAGCAGTAAAATGTTGTAAACAGATTTAAAGATATGGTGGAGGTAAAATTAGTTAAATGCATTTTCTATGAGGAAAAAAAAAATGTCAGAAAAGGCTAAATTTTCAAAAAGCTAAAGTTGCACCAATACCAAAAGTCATAGCACCGCACGCTTCTCCTGAAAGAGCTGAACGTTTTGATATATGATTTGTTGAAATTGCACAAAAAATGTGGAACGATATATACCAAAAAAACGTACGGAGTATAGTAACTATAAGAAATATAAACAGGATCACAATAGTGTGACTGCTTAATAAGCATGTAAACAATAAAATATATGGTCAATCCATCGGACTCCACTGGCCTTGATGCCCACACCTGGTTTCAATTAAGGTGAATATGGAAGAGAAAGTGAGGAAAATGTAATTATCACAACTAACTTGTGGTAATAAATATTTTCTAATAATGTACAGTAAGATTTGACATAACATTATGACCAAGTTTGGACATAAACTGATCTTTGTCCAACTCCAGCTTGAAGGACGCATTTCTTTCATGGAATGCTAGACTTTTTAGTTTGGCTTAGTTTGAAAATTGGCTTTGCCATAAATCCCAATGTGCAAAGAGTTTAAAACAGCACATATGCTTGGTAAATATCAAATATAAAAAGCCACATCTGTCTCCTTTTATACCATAATTTATACAAAAACACGTTTTCCCAAAAACCCTAACAAAGGCGGCGCACAGCTTCAAAGTGTGCAGCGGTGACAGTTCCACCTCAGCTGTCTTCCAACATTTATTCAAGCCGCTTTGCTTTAAGTCACCGCCTGTCCTACAGTCTGACACAAGAGGACACAAAAAGCCTCCCAGGACTGTGTTTCACATGTGAATACCCAGCATGCATTAGGTGGCTGTTGGTAGGTGAGCCTTGGGCGAAAATAATGGTTCCACGCTCGACTGTGTAGAAGGACTGTTTTTACCCGACTCCCCCCCCCCCAAGGGCCCGCATAACCTCAGCTTGGGCTTTTAATACACAGAGTGGAAACGTCAACGCTGTCCAGCATCTGGATATATGTGCACATACCGACGGAGCACAACGCGAAGCCAACAAAGAACTGTAAACCGACGATCATTTGGGACATGCAGCTTTTTTTCTTCTTCTGTGCATATTTAATCTTTCAAATATGTATTCTGAGTGCTTTCGCAGTTATCGATCAAATCTGAGCAGCAGGATTCATTAATAATTTAAGGTTCATCCACTTATTTGAGAAAAATCTCGACCTGAAATGAATTTGGAGTTGATCTTTACACCTAAATAATGAATATTTATCATTTACAGTGTAATGATTAAGTTTATTATCACCACCATAGCAAGAATGGCAGCGAGAAAAAAGAAAGTTGTGGCACACTGAATGCACGAAATCGAGTCAACCCCAAGCACAAACCTTTAATTTAAATCTTTGCATGATGTTATTTCAGGTCCATGTTTCTCGCTTCGAAGCATCGTCTCTCTTTATTAACAACAATCTGTAAATGTCTAGAACTGAAAAGACCAACTGGTGGAGTTTTTGGAAGGAATGACAAACCATTCTTGTCTGGTGAAGGATTCCAGTTGTTCTATAGTCTTATATTCTTCAAAAACCTGTATATATTGTATACGTATATCACAAAAAGCAATTATCACACGTATCACATTGTATACGTGTAAGCTGCCCATGCTAGAGGGACTAATGCATCCCCATACCATCAGAGAGGCTTTTTTTTTTTTTTTACTTCTAGTCTGGCTCTCGCTCAAGACGGACGCCTCTGCTCTCCCTCCCCCTGTTCTTCTCTTCCTCCTGCTTTTGCTCTCTGTGCGTCTTGGAGCTCTTGGTACACATCTCCCAAGCAAAAAATAATATTATGGATCTGGTGAGCTGAACTTTCAACGCAATCGACAAAATCTTTTCAACAAAACGACAGGAGCCCGGAGAACCCTCTTGTCCAGCTGAGACTCACGGTGCAGGATACATCAGAGATCCATGGGGAGTTTGGCAGCTCATGTGTCCCTCAGTTCTGTCTCAGGAAGACGCTGAAGACGTTTATATATTTGGATTTATGATAGCAGGGTTTCTCCTCTTGGGCATCGGCGGGGCTCTGCTTTATCAACTTTTGAAGAAGACATCGGCAGCAGTTTTGGCCATGGCAAAGCTTCCCTATCTGTGTGAAGGTTTGGTTTGTGCTATGAGTACTCAAAATCAGCTGATTTACAAGCTAAACCATAAGATGGAGGCGATTTGTGAGAATCGCAGGCCACCTGCAGCTTCTAGGGCTCGCCAGCATGTTGGAGTCGACCTTGAGGAAGGCTCATAACACGGATCAGTGGAGTGAAATAACTATAAATTTGGCCATTTTGGACCAGGAAAGTTCCAGCAGGACTCTAAGCTGACTAGAAATAAAAAAAAAAAAAAAAAAACAGTCTGCCTGAAGAAAATCAACAATTGTGACTTATCCGAATCTGACTCCCTCGTTTGGCCTTGGATACGAGCAGACTATCGAATTTCTCCTGGGACATGAGTAACTAGGGAAAAAGTTTCATCTATCACCTCTCCCTCTGAGAACTTCTGTGCAGGCTTATCAGAACTGCCGGCTGAACAACAACATCAGGACTGTGGCCTATCTGAAAGTGCTCCTGGACAAATTTCAACATCTTGCATCAAATTCATATGTAATCATGTTTATAAATGTTCTTGCTGGTAGAGTTTTTTGATGTCTCAAATCGTGTCCTGATGAGACAAGATGTGAAGAGACATTTTTTGTAATACCACTATCTATCCTTATGGGTCTTACCTTTTTCTATCTAAAAGTATTTTGATAAAAAATAAGGGACCACGCTATTATAGAAGCAGCAACGTACACTCCGCCCATCTTTTGGACAACTGTACGAACATAATTTCACTGTGTCCCGGCACAATGATAATAAAGCTTATTCTGATTCTTTTTTTTTTTTTTTACTGTTCACTGATAATAGGCTGGATAGTTCCTCTTCTCTTCATCTCTTCTTTAGCATGTCCATGATTTTCAAAAATAATTTCAAATTTGGACTCATCTGACCACAGAACCGTTTTCTACTTTGACGCAGTCCATTTTAAATGAATTTTGACCCAGAGAAAATGGAAGCATTCTGGATGGTGTACACTTTTGGCGTCTTCTTTTTACGATAGAGCTTTAACCAGCATTTGTAGATGACACTGAACTGTGTTTAAAGGGAATGAGTTATGGACGTGTTCCTGAGCCCATACAGTGATATCTAGAACAGAATCAGACCCGTTTAAAATGCAACGGCACCTGACGACTCAAAGATCACAACCACCTAAAAGTGATGTTCAGCCTTGCCCTTTGAGCTCAACAGATTTCTCCAGATTCTTTAAACTTTTTTTTTCCACATTATGATGATGACATTAAAAGTTTAAACAATTTTCTATTGAGGAAATTTATTCTTAAAGTGGTCAACTATTTGTAGACATGGGTTTTCTCAGACTGGCAAACCTCTGCAACACAGGGTAAGGAAGAGTATTTGCACTGTCCCTTAGAGATAGGGTGATAAGTTAAGTTATCCAGGAGAGAGGAGTAAGTTGAGGTGGTTCGGGCATCTGGTAAAAATGCTCCCTGGGCACCTCCCTAGGGAGGTGCTTTGGGCATGTCTGACTGGGAGGAGACACCAAGGAAGACCCAGGACACACTGGAGAGACTATGTCTTGGTTGACCTGGGAACGCCTTGGGGTCCTCCCAAAATCTCATGCTGCTGTACTCATTCATACCCATGTGCTCACCACAGACTCATGTTCAAGTTGCTATTTAATATACCATATTATTTTACATTATTAGTGTTTAGCGTTTATCTTAGATTTTTTAACGTATTGTTTGGCATTCGTTCAGCGTAAATCTTAGTGTATATCATAGATTCGTATATATCATTTCTTTTATACTTTATATTTTTGCTGTTTTTGGGTGTAACTCAGGTCTTGAGTACACAAGACATGACTTACCTCCATATAGCTCAGGCCATCACCACCTCACACACCTGCATTGTTCCAGCTCATGTACTATATGTCATGCAAATGACAATAAAGAACCTCAAACCTTGAAAAGCTGGAAGAGGTGACTGTGGAAAGAGATGTCTGGGCCTTCTTGCTCAAGCTGCTGCCCCACAACCTGACTTTGGAACAAGTGGGTGGGTGGATGTGTGGTTGGTTGTACGGGCGGACGAATGGACAGATGTTAAACCTCTGCCCATCTTTACTTCTGAAAGACGACCTCTCTAAAATACCATTTTTATTCCCAGTTCTCACTTAAATATTAGCTAAATGTTCATTAATCATTTCTTATTTGTACCAATTTTACAGCACATTATTTCTTCTGGAACAACTTCTTTGAGTTGAGTTGCTGTCATACTACCACCACCACTGCTTGGACAGATTTAAGCTGACAGTGACAGTGATGAATCCTAAAAAAAGTGGACTGAATCATCTTTCTTTACACAAACACACACAAGAATACACACCAAAAACCCTCGCTCCCAGAGTCTCCAGAGCTTTAAACAGGCAAACTGAAGATACACACTCAGATCCAAAAAAACAGATGCTGCTACGCACCAAACACATGCAGATACGGATATCAGTTTTTAGCATCATGTTGGACGCATGTGCTCCTTCCCTGTCTTATAGTGCACGGACACACACGCATAGACAAACACACACATACGCCATAAAAAGCGGTTAGAAGAAGAACTCTACGCATTTGTGGATGAATGGGGAAAAGTGCGTCTTTAGTTCAAATTTAAACTCTTGTCTGGTCACAGCATGGTAACGTCTCTTTTTGTCTTTTCTCAGAGACAGCACCCTTCAGGTCGAGGACAGTTGATACAGAATGACCTATAAAATAAACTGTTGAATGTGCAGAAATATGTTGGGCATCTCATACAAATAATAAGAAATATGGAAAAATGGAGTACAAGACTGGTTATTTTACGTATGCATCTATCCATTTAAAAATTGAAATGTGTTATGATAGTTTAATTGTTTTGTCATTTCTTATTTATAATCAGCATAACATTGGTACTAGTTTATTTTTAATGAATAATAAATAAAAGAATCAAGTTAAAACGTGGTTTCAGGTTTACCATAGATGCAAAGTAATTATTATTAATAATGCACATATTGAAAAAAATCAGCAGAATTTGCCCTCAACTTTTTCCTTTCACATATATATATATATATATATATATACATATATACATATATATATATATATATATATATATATATATACACATTCAACCATTATTTAGACAGGTAAATCCCATTGAGCCCCGAGGACTAATTTACAAGAGAAACCTGATTTCAACAAAGAATGATGACAACAATGGACAACAGCGACAACAATA
>NC_056520.1:14998938-15049380 GCF_014905685.2 Nematolebias whitei
ATGTATATATACGTATGTATATATACATGTATATATACGTATGTATATATACGTATGTATATATACGTATATATGTATATATATGTATATATACGTATGTATATATACGTATATATGTATATATATGTATATATACGTATATATATATTCTGTGGCTGATTTTAAGTTTTATCAGTGAATTTCAACAGTCAAGCGATTAGCGCTCGCACAGAATTTTCTCAGTGTGCGATGGAGTGGTGAAGCCACTAATGGTACATATCTTTTGTCCTTACAGTTTCTACACATTTACACACAAATGCTGGCTATTTGAACGATGGACACAACTGTCAATCTTCCTCTTGTAAACTCGTTTGCGTTTCTCAACACACACAAACGCTCAGGGCGTTTTGGCGCAGGACCGTCACACCGCCACACTGAGAAGGCAGGTGTTAATTACCGAGTGGAGCGAGAGCTAAAAAGGTGGATGGCTCAGAAACTAAGAGATTTGACACCCTCCCCACGCAGACATCACCACCTCATACACCCGCAGCATCAGCCACAACAATGCACCTTTGTTCCACAATTAGAGACCCCCATAGCTCATCTATCGTCACGGTGAAGAGGATTTCATCAACACTAGAGTCTCCAAGTACCTCTCAGCCAAAGACCAGATTTGTACCTGAAAGGTGTCTTAGAGCCCTCAGTTCACACCAAACCAGATAACTGAAAAAAAAAAAGCTATGCAGTACAATTAAGTAAAATCATGTAAAGTTTGCTTGACCTTTACATTTTATGGGAAATGTGTAAGGTATTTGCACCTCCTTCTGAGGCTTTTATACCAAACCAACGTTAGGAACTTAAAGAGCTATCACCTCTCTCTTCTTTGCGTTGTTGTAAAGTCATATATGAAATACCGGTAATCTAAAAAGAAGTAGAATACACAAATTTGGAAAAAGACAATATGCACATGCACAAGGTGGTAGGGAGTACTAGATTCATGATCAACCTATAGCCTGCATACACTGCCTGGACCAAAAAAAAAGTCATCACCCGGATTTAACTAAGCAAATAGGTACAAGCCTCCTATTGGATAATTACTGCATGGGCGATTATCTTTCAGCTGGCAACAAGTTATTTAACCCCAATTGATGCAATGAGTTGCTTCTCATTTCTTAAACAACCATGTCCAAAGACACATCGCGTGGTCGTGGAAAAGATGTCAGTCTGTTTGAGAAGGGTCAAATCATTGGCATCAAGCAGAGAAAACATCTAAGGAGATTGTGGAAACTACTAAAATTAGGTGAAGAACTGTCCAGTGCATTATTAAAAACTGGAAGGATAGTGGGGACCCATTGTCTTAGAGGAAGAAATGTGGCCGGAAAAAAATCCTGAATGATCACTTACACGTTTGGTGAAATCAAATGGAAGAAAAACCACAGTAGCACTCAGGGCTATGTTTAATAGTGAACGGAAGAGCATTTCCACATGCACAATGTGAAGGGAACTAAAGGGATTGGGACTGAACAGCTGTGTAGCCTTATGAAAACCACCAACCAGTGAGGCTAACTGGAAAAAAAAAGGCTTCAATTTGCTAGGGAACATAAAGATTGGACTCTGGAGCAATGGAAGAAGGTCATGTGGTCTGATGAGTCCAGATTTACCCTGTTCCAGAGTGATGGGTGCATCAGGGTAAGAAGAGAGGCAGGTGAAGTGATGCACCCATCATGCCTAGTGCCTAGTCATCAGTGCAAGATCTTGGTGACACATTAATGCAACACTGGATGGAAACAGATCTTGTGACGTTGCAGAAGTTTACTGAAACAATGCCACAGATAATGCATGCTGTAATCAAAGCTAAAGGCGGTCCAACGAAATACTAGTATGCAACCTTTTGTTTGGTGGCATCTTTTTTGGGTGCCAGGCATTGTATATACATGTGCATATGTACATACATACACATACATAAGAGTCAGGGTACTGCAGATTTAAAAGGCTCTATTTGTACTGTATGAGGAGGGGTTGAACCGTCTCATGGCTTGAGAGACAAAGGACTTCCTGAATCTGTCCGTGGAGCAGGGCTGGGACAACATTCTACAGCTGAAGGAGCTACCTGATTTTTATTTTTTTTGGGCTAATTTCTTTCAATTTTCCTATATGTAGTGTGTATCAAGTGTGCCTTAAAATACACACACATGTTTACCTCCAAAAATCGCAGATGTCAACTAATTGAGCTATCAGCTACCCTGATTTCTAAAGATCTGCATCGGCCATAGAAAAACCCATATCAGTCGACTTAAAAATATATACATTTTCCAGGATGCAAACTTAACGTGCAAAACTTGTAAAGTCCTCACTTACTCTGATACACTTCAGCAAATTTAAACAGTTTATGAAATAAAGAGAACCTGTAACACATTAACAGAATATTCTATTTGTACATCTATTTAGGAGAACCATCTCGAGTCAAACACCAGCGTAGACATCTTTGGTGGTCGCCCTGAAAGACCTTTGCAACAATGAAGCTATTTTCTTTCCTGTTTTACAGTTTTAGATGATTGAAAGCAGGAACGTGAGCACCTCATGGAGTAAAACGGAGTTAAAGTTAGACTTAAAAGGAGGGAAACCGGAAATTCAATGTGGCATCGCATATGGGAAGCATAAGCGACGTCTTTTATAGCTCATCTCGGAGTACGGGAGAGAATTTCAAAGTAAAAGCCTCAGCGTGCTTGAAGGTATGTGAAACTGGCGACATGTGTAGCCATCATAAGGTCTGCGTCTATTTGAGTTTCTTTTTGGTTTTAGGTGGGAGGGGTGGGTGAAAGAATAAAAGCTGATAGGGAGTGGGGGGAGTGTGTAGTGGGGAGGGGTGTGTGGGGGGGTGCCACAGGTTTGAGGCAGATGGGCTCAGTGTCAGCCATGACAGTCGGCCAAGATGCCTCAGTTTCCTCTACAGATTTTAGAGCCCGACACACACACTCAGACACACACACACTCGTCGACATCTCTCTGATCAGGTAAATCTGAGCACCCCGTGGAAAGTTCTGGGGGATGAATTTCGCCTGAGGCTGTGAGTTTTGTGACTCGGCCCCATCTGTCACAGATCTTCACCGGCTTCAGCTGCCAGGAGGGACCACACCTCCTCCTCCTCCTCCTCTTCCTCCTGCTTCCTGCCTCAGAAAGAGTTAGGGACTGGATGCACAAAGGGACATGCTTTGTGTGCGCAGCGATTAATTAGAATTAGAGGTCCGTTTGTCGAGCAGGCGTTACCTGCGCCGCACACGGACAGAAGAAGTGAAACACGATTCAAACAGATCGGCTCTTTGACCCTCTCTGAGGTGAAATGGCGTTTGATTTCAACAGTTCAAGGACCCGAGGCATCACACGAACACATATTGAAAAGAAACTATAACAATTATTTTAACAAGAGGCAATACTATCAAATCATTTTAAGGGAACCAAACTAAAAAAAAAAGAGAAAAACTTATGATTATTATTAAACAAACATGGAGGTATGTTTGATCCCATCATTTGTTTTAGCTTAAGCTTTTTTATTTGACTATTATCTTAAATTAGGAAATTGTTTTCCTACAAGTCATAAAATACAGACTCAAGACTTGTGTACTCTTTCCTTACTAAAATTTGAGACATTTCTCCACTTAAATCTACATTATTGTTATTATTTTTTATTTATTTATTGCTATTTTTGACAATAGTAGCTTCTGAGAAGAAATAAATAAATAAATATGTTGCTCATATCTTCAAACAAAGTTCAGTCAAGTCATCTGGACAGGTTTTTTTTTTTTTTTTTTTTTTTTTTTGAGACATTTCGTCCTTCATCCAAAGGACTTCATCAGTCTGAGGAGCCACAACAAAATCAGTCCCACAAGCAGCACATTAGGGCCCCAGAAACCATCTTATCACCAGCAAACTGGTTGGTCCACTGTGTGAGTGTGCTGCTTGTGGGACAGAGTATGTTGAGGTTCCTCAGACTGATGAAGTCCTTTGGATGAAGGACGAAGTGTCTCAACAAAAAAAAAGAAAAGAAACCATCCAGATGACCTGACTGAACTTTGTTGGATTTTCTACCTGGATTATTGAGCATGCCACTTTGACATATCTTTACTGATTTTTAAGGTCCTAAATGTTCATTTTAACACAAGATGTGGTTCATTTTGTGAAATTATGCATTCAGGTAAGTTGTTGCTGACTAATTGCAGACTGGCAAATAATTAGCCCAGCTGGTTTAAAACTTTTGCACTGTACTCTATGTACAGTTTTTATATCTGAAAAGCACTCTGCATTTTGATCCGTTAAAAAGTTTTTAAAAAAAAAGGAGAAATTTAGATTTTTTTTTTAATGTTCCTACAGGAAAAAAGTCTGTAAATAGATTGTTTTGTTTTTTCAGACTATTATCCCCAGTTTAACCCCCAAAACAACTGGCGGCTCGGGGGCCAAATCAGGCCCACGGAAAACTCAGTTTGGCTCACCAATGGGTTCATTTAAAATAAAACTATATTTTAAACTGTAAATCAAGCTTACTTAATGACAATAACTGCTGGATGTCCAGCCCCTGAGCTCATGACTTTCAGTAACTATGACCCCCTAAATAATTTAATTGAAAAGCTCTGATCTTGATGTTTTAAGACCTGGACAATAAACAAATTCCAGACTTTCCTATATATATTTATTTCAAGACTGTGTAGAACCCTTAAAGATTTTAAAAACAATTTCTGTTTCAACGAGTTGCACAAAATAATGAAAATGACAGTTCAACTCATATGTAACAAAGACAACCAATGAGCAAATTCTTTCGTTCGCGCTCTCTCTTGCTCTCTCGTGCTCTCACTCTTATTCTCGCTCTCTCGCTCTCGCTCTCGTTCTTGCGCTCTTGTTCTTGCGCTCTCTCTCGTTCTTGCGCTCTCTCGCTTTCTCTCTTTCTCGCTCTCTATATATACATAAGTATTTTAAAGTAAATAGTAAATCTTTCTGACAGTTGTTTAATTAACACCAGTATGTCCCGGAAATATTCTGATGTGTGCATGAAGAAAAAAGAAAAAAAAAAAGGTGTTTGAATCCATGACAAATAAAGCATTTCAAAATTGTGTTTTCTCTGGCTCCAGTAGAAAACAACTAATTTGCAAATGTATTGTTAAGGCAGATTGTATCCATTTATACAACCGGTATTAATTAACTCAGCAGAAGAGAAGTGATTCTTGCAGGTTTAAGGACGTTAAATCTGTGAGAATCACCTTAAACACATTTCAGTGAGGGATTAGTCAAGCCGGTAATCAAGGACTCCTTATAAACTGGAAGTTGTCAGCAATGAAAGGAATACCTAAATTCAAATACACTTCCTTTGTGTGCTACTTTAGCTGTTCATATATTTTAAAATGTTCAGCTCATTAAGGACATTCTGGCTATGACTTATCATTGGTGAAATTTCTACTTTTTGAAATATGAAGATTTATCTGCCATTTTTATTGTCATTGAAAATAAATGGGGCCCCTTTCAACATTTAAAACCTATGTTTTGCATGCTATTTCAGTTTTTATGCTAATAATACTTGTGCATAAGCTAATTTTGCCGTGATTATTGCTAATATTCTGCCCTGCTAAAGTTAAGTTAGCCCATTTAATGTTTAGTCAGCCCTGCTGACATGAATTCTGTCCTGGTCAAGTTAATTCCGTCCTGCTTTGAGCTAGCGTTCTTCCTAGACTGACGTTGTTTCTCTTGTCATAGCTGATGTCTTTTTGTCTTGGTGTTGTCTTAATGCACTTTTTGTCAGCTACTAATGTTTGTTAACAGGCTTCCACTTAAAGTCCACTTATACCAGATTAATTTACATCCAATCCACGATGAGATGATAAGAAAAAAACAGGCCACATCCAGTGATGTGAGCTTTCATAGATTTAAAATTTCACCTCAGGTTACACGGGCCACTTGGAATTTGACAAAATCTTAAACAAAGCACATTGATTAATTTAAATTTCATTCATTTAAACTTTATACAGTTTAGTCTCATTGAGTCATGAGGACTCATTTTCAAGAAAGGCCTGTTTTAGACAAACGCATAAAGCACAGACAACAATAATTCAACAAAAAGCAATTAAATCAAATAAAAGTGGTTATAAAAACAGTCATGAAGGTGCCATATAAAACAAGGTAAAGAACTAAAAACAAGAATATATATATGCATAGGTTGACATTGACATTATCATGAATGGAATGATGACCTAAATTACTTATGTAGATTATAAAGAGAGTGTGTCCTAAGACTGAGCCTTGTGGTACACCATTGTTGACATTTAAATAACTGAAAAGCTGACCCCAACTATAGGATTTATCATAGTAGAAAAACTTAAGCCTAGACATAAAAGTAGACAATGCCTCATAGATAGAAACTGGAATTTGGTTCCAGAAAATGTGTAATATGACTTCACTGAACAGCTGTAGGTGTGAGCTGAGGTCTGAGCACAGTGTGAAATTCCTTTGGAAGTCTGGTTCAATTAAATCATACAGCCTTATATCAGTAACTTTGGTTACATTGTCCACAAAAGCAATAGAGCAGAAAACTGAAACAAATTGCTGCTTTTCTAGAGGTGGTGATGATGATCAGTTAATCAATACATTTGATCAGCAGGTCATGGATGATACAAAACCTCTAAAATCCTATGAAAGCAGCGAGGCTGAAGGCAGTTTTTCCAATAACAGCTTTTCCATTTTGGTGTGGTTTATTAAATGATGACTAAATGGAAACTGTTGGTTGTTTTTGTTCTCTTGAGGATAGAGGTGAATAATTTTCAAACATGGTAAAGTCCAGATGAGAAAGTCCAGGGACCTTTCTGGGTGGAGTTTGCATGTTCTCTCAGTGCATGCGTGGGTTTTCTCCGGGTGCTCCGGTTTCCTCCCACAGACCAAAAACATGCATGGTAGGCTGATTGGTTGTTCCTAGGTGTGAGTGAGAGTGTGAATAGTTGTTTGTCTCATTTGTCTCTATGTGGCCCTGTGATGGACTTGCGACCCGTCCAGGGTGTACCCCGTCCTCGCACAGTGATTGCTGGACATGGGCACCGGCGACCCCCATGATCCAAAATGGAAGAAGCGAGTAAAAGATAATGGATGGATGGATGGTAAAGTCCAGATTATTTTTTTATTACAATCTAATACAAAGGGCAGGTGGACTTTCTTATTCTCCGTGACTATATTTTATTATTGTTTGCCATTGAAAGATCAAGAAGGATGATAATGTTTTACCAATGCATGTCTGTGTGTTTGGGACCAAAATTTCCCAAGACCTCCAAGACAAATGTTGATGAAACTTTGTTAAAGTAACCACTGGCTATATGTCTACATCTCATTAACTTTTGGAGTCAACCTGATTCAAGACGGCTGCTGCAGACAACAAAACTTAAATTACAAATATAGCGATAACTTAATTTTAGTCTGACAGGATAGCTCAGTGGGTTATGCAGTGCATTTCCATGTATGAGCTGTGGATTTGAATTTTAAGTCTGTGTTATCACTTGGAATTGGTAAGTCACAGGTTCAGTTTCCTACTACACCAATATGTTGTGGTGTCCAACTTGACATATATTCCTACCGGCTACCCTGGCAGCTTAAACAGCTGCCTGCTGCTCCACTTGGGTGTATTTCATGATGGGTTAAACACAAACCACAATATTTATAATTGTATGGATGAATAATGTATACCCATGTACTAAAATTTGGTTTGGTAGTAGCTAGAAGTCATCCAAAACATATACACCAAGTGCTACTTATTAGGTGAAAGCTTTGCTTAAAACCATTATCAAGCATGGATTTTGTTATTCTTTGCTTAAAACGTTAGCATAAACTACTGTCAACTTTGTTTCTCTGTTAGCAAAATATCTCACAAACCGATGGGTTTTAGAGAAACTTTTAGGAGATTGGATTGGATGGACATCTACAACTGATTAACTTTAGATGTCAACTCTATTCAAGCTGGTCACCACAGCTAATCCACTTTAGCAAAGGGATAATCTTAGTCCCAAACTCTGGCATGAAAGGTGACGGCATTTATTTAAATTTCTCATTTTACATTTGCTGAGGTTTTTAGTCTAAAATCTGGCCACTACAAGGATTTACCACACCTAAAATAATTTCTATCTATAGTAGGATGCATATTTTGGTCTAAAACCTGTAAAAATTATCTAGAATTGCCAAACTAATATATTATACACACAATTTTACAAATTTGACCTAAATGTTTGGAAACAGCCATGACACGTTTGATTTAAGTCCATGTGAGGAATGGTGTATTTAAAACACTGCGGACTATAGTGAAAAAAAAAAAAAAAAAAAACTTACAAATGTGGCTCGTTTATAAATGAAGTTAAATATTTCATGTAAGGTTTTAAATATTAGCGCTAGCTTGAGTTTTCCGTGCGACAGCGCCCGGCAGCAGATCACAGAGTTAACTGAAGTCAGAAGGAAATGCCGGGTTCATTCACTTTGGTTTGGTTCCATTCTGAGCTATTTCCTGTTGGAAAAGGCTTACAAAGCACTGCCATCTCAACAAGCATGAATCATCCCAACAAAGACGTTCCTTTTTTTAATCTCTCAGTTTCAGCTGATGTTTCGCCACAGAAAAAAAATACCAAATGTGCACACTGGAAAAAAAGAATAAAAAAATCCACGAATGTGGAAGACTGCAGGAAGCCAGTGGTGAGGATGATAATGGTTGGGGTCATAGAGTTAAACAAAAGTGTACATCTGAAGCATCATCTGGATGTTACACATGATGGTGTTCAGCAGAATAAGACTGAATGTGGGAACTAGGGGGCACAAGTAAAGAAAGATGAGAAAATCTCAAGATGGTTGTGTTTCAATTCTGATATTGGGTTTAGATAAGAGTTTGGTGAGTGAAATTTTTTGAGCATTTTTTTTCAACACTAAATTGTCCCTAGGTGTGAGTGACAGTGAGAATGGTTTTGTCTCTAATGTGTCCCTGTGATGGCCTGGAGACATGTATAGGGTGCATCCCGCCTCTCGCACAGTGATGGCTGGATATGGGGACCAATGACCCGCTGTGACCCAAAAAGAAAAAAGCGAGTAAAGATAATGGATGCATGGATGGTTTATGATGCATTTTACCAAAAGACAACCAGAAAAATACATACACAGACGTTGCATGAATAAAGCTATGGCAAACGGTATTTGTTCCAACAAAATCTACTTGACGATGTTGATTTGTTTTACAACTGCTTTAATATATGCACAGTATTATGAGAACCAAATGTAGCTTACTTAAAAAATATATTTACAGATTTATATTTATGCAGAAAAAAAAAAAAGTTTCATATCAGCTCCCATCTTTCAAAACTGCTTCTCAAGTGGTCAGGCCTTTTCTGATTGGCTGACAGAGTAAGAGGTCAGCTCCTTGTTATCAGCTGCAGCCAAAGACAAAATAGCTATAATGTTTTGGTCATATGTGTGTTTATTTGCCTGTAAGCGATACACATTAGGAAATATTAAACAGATTTTATTAAATGCTTAGAATATACTCATTGGGTGCATATTTTCCACTGATTGACTTTAATTCAAGATGGCTGCCGCAATTCACTGACATCAGCAAACACAAAAGTGGCTATGACTCAGCCAATTTTACAAATATCGAGCAACAATTTGATGTGGTGGTAGCTAAGACTAGATTCTAACTCATACTTAAAGTGGTACAAATAAATAAACAATTTAAGGCACTACACACTAGAAATGTTTACCTAAAACCTCAATGATAACTCTTTGTGTTAACTGTTTGTTAGCATATCACATTCAACCTTTATTTATACAGGTTACTCTCACTGAGTCACGAGGACTCGTTTACAAGAGACCTGTTTTAGACAAAACCACTATTAAGGTCCACACAGCAATAAACAACCATACAATGCATATAAAATAAATAAATAAAAGTGGTGGTATTAAAATAAAATCAAGCAACATTATGAAAGAAGGTAAAATACTAAAAACAGGAATATGACTGTACTTATTTTTGCCATGAACCTAACAATTCAGGTCTCTCTTGTAAATGAGTCCCCGAGGCTCAATGGGATTAACCTGTATAAATAAAGGTTGAATGAGTTGTTTAAAATCCCTTAGAGAGGTCAAAGTGGACAGCTTCAGATCTGTTTGCAAAGTGTTCCAGGTTACAGGAGCAGTGTAAGAAAAGGCCCTTTTACTGAGTTCAGTCTGCACTGAGGGGACCGCTGCATGTAATGATGTCGTGAGAGCGCACGCTGTAACTGCACTGACGAAGTGACATGTAGGAGGAGACATAAGAAGGTAACAGACAAGGTGTGATCTAAAGATGAAAATGTACCAGAGTGAAAGTCTGTGTCAAGTTAATGATGACCAGTTAACCAATGAGTACAGGGTGCAGTGATGGGTATGATAGTTACAGTCAGTTATGAATCTTAACACACCATGGTAGACAGCATCCAACATCTGCAAGGTGCTTGCAGGAGTATTCATATAAATAATGACACCATAGTTAATGGCAGGAAGGAAAGTAGCAGTTACAAAGCGTTCCCTAGCATTCAGAGTTAAGCCAGATCTATTTCTGAAAAAGAAACCCAATTTTAATTTCAGTTTATCAAGTTTTCGACAAGAGGCTTAAAAGAGAGATGTGCATCGACCAAGATTCCCAAGTATTTGTAAGAATCCACAAACACAATAGGAACAAAAGGATGCGCCAGGAATGTTCTGACCTACATTACTTACGTAGATTGTAAAGAGAGTGGGTCCTAAGACTGAGCCTTGTGGTACACACGAACCATGATTTTGTATAAACTCTTAAGTGATGGCTGGATTTACATCTACAACTGATTAGCTTCTGGTGTCACTCCAATTTAAGATGGTTACTGCAGCTAATCCAATACAGCAAAGCACAAGAGCACATACGACACATTATTCGCCTGTTAACAAACTATTGTAAAACGTTCTATAGAAATATCCCCAATCATGCAAATAAATTAGATAACCTTTGACCTTGATTTGTGATTTTGACATTAGAGCTAGGGTGCTGAAAAGTGTATGTGACAGTATATAGTGATGATGCATATGTGTATGAAGTTTTGTTGAATTATCTTCAGCGGGTCAGAAGTTATGGGTGGGACAAGTAAAGGTTTACGGAAAGAAAGACCATATGATAATACAGTTTGTCTGTCTTTGACGGGCATTACAACACCATCAAATTTTCAGAATTTGTGCAAACGTAAACTAGCAGTGATGAATAAATGTTTTACATGTTGTAGGTTGTAAAATATGCAATGGCAAGAGTACAAAAACAGTTGAAATGAACTTTGCAAACTTTCTAAACATAGGTTTTTCCATCTACAAAACAAATTAGGAAGTTCTTTGACGAAGAGAAGAATAAAACACTCGGGTTTCTTTAGATGTTTGTTTTAGTAATCCAGATTTTTGGTGCAATCTGTCCCATCAGCTCACATTCAGCATCTTAATACCTGCTGGATTTCAGCTGGTAAAGAATAAAATAAAAAAACTAAACTTCTCAGGAAGTCATTTTGGTTTCTGTTTACATAAATGGCAACTGAAGGGTTTCCCTGAGCCAAACAGTTGTGGACTTTTTTTTTTTTTTAATCTTCTGTAAAGCTACAATGAGATATATCCTACGCGCTGGAGTGATGGTGAAAACAATGGTAGCTCTCCCATTTTATTTTATTTTTTTCTTTGTATTTTTTTTTTTGTTGTCGTTTTGGAAGAAAAGTCTGCAAATGTTGCCTGGAATGGATGGGAAGAGGAGATAACGAAACAGACGGGAGGTTTTAGACGTGACCAGAATTTGCGATGAGGAGCCAAGAAGACAAAGAGAACACGGGCCTTTTTTTAATCCTATTAAAAAATATATAAAAAAAGAAATCAAACAATTAAAAAAAAAAAAAAAAAGGAGTTGAATTTTTTTTTTTCTTTGCCTTAATTAAAAAAGTCTGGGGTTCTAGGGGACAACGCTCACTCAGAATAATAAATAGTGCACCTTCTGAAACATATGGACAATTGGCACATTTCGTGGCGTCTCCTCAATAACTGCGCTCCCAAACTGAGAGCGTGTGGTTTTCCAGGACTGCTGCTGCATATGGAAGCGCTAAAGTTTTTGTCACCTTTAATTGACATCACATTGTGTCGGCTGAACTTTGAAACGCTGCGGTAAACACGAGCCGACTGAGCCGAACCCGTTGCGGAACTTCAGCCAGGAAGGTTTTCTTCTTTGTTTTTGCTGCAGCAGCTCGTGATGGTGCGGGGATTTCGGTGGGGCGGGGGGCGGGGGAGGGGGGGGTTAGAAAGAGAATCTAAGAGAAAACGCTTTTAGAATTAGGACTGTGCGAGATGGAATAAATTATCAAAACTTGCTCGGATTAGGTAGGTTGGCAGTCCCTTCTGGGCGAGACGCAGATCTTTGTGAGATGGAAGATGTGGAATCGCAGCCGGCTCTCCCTTGGACATTGGTTTGTAAAAACCGGGGGGGGGGGGGGGGGGGGGGGGGGGGGGGGGGGGGTGCGGGCGGAGGCGCATGATTGATTAATGACTTTTCCACTTTAAGGCCGCAGCTACGTTTGTGTTCATTTAACTTTAATTTACAAGTGAAGGTAAAGCCGGATCGACGCTCGTCGACTCACTCAGGAGAAAAGGTTGGTGTCAGGAGAGCTCCGACTGTCTTCGTAGCGAAAACACAACTTGTGAGTGTGTGTGTGTGTGTGTGAGCCGTCAGACTGAGCGTTTGAGGCTGCGTCATAAATAATGCACTTGGTCTAAAAAGAAAAGGCTCTCCAATTAATGCACAGGCAAATGGAAAAGTGTGAAAAAGACAACTTTGTACATAGCTAAACTCCCGATTTTGTCCCTTTTCGCTCCCCCGTTGTGCAAAAAAAACCTCTGCATTACCTCGAAAAAGCGAAAAAGCGAAGCAGAGATCCAAGCCTTTTAAGCGTTCACAGTTCTTATGTTTCAAATCCACTTCTTTTCTTTTTTTTTTTGCCTGTCGTGCATTTTGCAAAAACTTTGGCACTCGTTTCTCTTGACAGCGCTCAGAAACTCGTCTCCTGCACATTTTATGACGCTTTTGCAAATATCTGAGGTATTATTAGTTGATTAAAAGGTTAAAAAGTAGGAGAAGCAAACAGTTCAGGTTTCCAAAAAATCATCTGCGGAGGAAATACCATCATTACGCTCCATGTGTTTCTCATGTGGAGGGCGATTCTGGTCATCAGACGTATTTAAAAACACATTTTCTTTTTCCAGATGTCAGATTAGATCGAATCAAACCTGACACGAAACGTGGCGTCACGAGGGCCTGACAGGTGTTTACGTATGCATGGCTTCCTCTTCATTAAATTCACATTCACCTATTTGCATGTAGTACCTGAACACATCATGTTCTCCTCACTGCTAAAAGCTTCTAACCTCAGGTATGTGTATCAAGCTCAGCTGCAGGGAACTAAATACAGATGCATATTTTATGGGACAAAAACCTCAAAGCCGAACCTAGATATTAGTCACTTTAGTAATTAAAAATGTATATTGCTCTGTGCCGTCTCACACTGTGCATTATTAAACACAGATTTTTTTTTTTCTGTCCTCCTCCTCCTCTTCTCAAACGGATTTTTAAAGCAGAAACGCTCCCTCGGAGTGGCTGTGAGAGCTTCGCTGGGCTCCTCCGGGTGAATTAGCAGACATGTAGCAGATGAGGAAAAACACGGTGAATTTGTATTGGCAGGCGTTCCTGCGCAGGTGCCTCAGACAGGGTGCGTTGTAATTACAGCAAAGTACATTTGTTAGAGTGTGTGTGGGGGGGGGAGGGGGGGGGCTCAGAGACAGTGGAACGAGGAGAGGAAATGATACAGAAGAGCAGCTTAATCAGGAATAATTCAAACTCATGAGGGGAGCAGGTTTATGATAAGTTTTTTAAAATATTTCAAACGATGGACATTCTCAAAGGAGTCTCCTAAATGTCTCGAAACATTTGCAGGGGTGGGGTTCGATTTCTTCTACACTAACAGAGGCAGGAATTCTTAACTGACTATTTTTCTCTCAAAGTAGTCCCAGAGTTATCGTGGGCGTCCTGAACCTTTAGTTTTTATATCAATTCTAAAGTGGTATTTTAAACACCTGCAGAGGAACGCTCCTCGTGACAGAAAACACCGCGAGGCTTCGACTCAAAATATCCAGGTCTGAAAACCACATAGATGTTAAATGATTCATAAAAACAGGTCCAAATCTGCCCATCTTAATTTTTAAAGTGAACTCCAATAAAATAAATCAAAAGTACCCCATTTTGTACTAAAAATTGTAATTTCTTAGATTCAACATTTGACATGACAATGAATGAATGACAATAAATCTCTGACATGTTCATTCAAATGTTTAAACTTTTTCCAGAATCATGAGTAAGGATGGATGGATGGATGGATGGATGGATGGATGGACGGACGGACGGATGAACAAACGAACAAATGGACGGACATACGAATGGATGGACAAATGGATGGATGGATGGACAGAAGAACAGACAGATGGATAGCTGGATGGATGGATGGACGGACGGACGGAAGGACAGATGAATGGATGGATGAATGGATGATGGATGGAAAACCAGATGGATGGATGATGGATGGATGGCGAGATGGATGGATGGATGGATGGAAGAACAGATGGATGAACGGATGGATGGATGGATGGACAGACAGACAGAAGGATGGATGGATGAATGGAAGGGTGGATGGATGAATGGAAGGATGGATGAATGGAAGGATGGATGGATGATGGATGGATGGACAAACAGATGGATGAATGGACAAACAGATGATGTATGGACAAACAGATGGATGGTGGATGGATGGATGGACGGATGAATGGATGGACAGAGAAACGGATGGATGAACAGATGGATGGACCAATGGATGGATGGACAGATGAATGGATGGATGTAGTCCAATGACTTTGGTAAAAATCCAGTCTCTAGAAAAACTGTTACACTTCCCTTGTTGATATTCTGGTTATGTTTGTTTGTTTTTTTTTTTCCTTTTGGGCCCAATCGTGACCCAACGGACCCAAGAGACTAAAACACAACCAAATGCTAAGTAACGTAACAAACTGTTGGATGGTAAATCTAGCGGTCAAACACACTTCACCTTTCATATCTCGTCTATCAACTTCACTCACTGTCCATTTTTTGATGTTAGGATTGATTAGTTTTAACAACACAATTTAAACGAGTCAAAGTGTTTTGTTGTTTCAGCTTTTGGTAATGGTGCATTCACTGACCAACTTAAAAATTTAAGTTTCTACACCCAATGCCAGATCATTCCGTCAGTGATAGTCTTTATCAACTCAACACATTTGTAGTCATGCTGCATGGTTAACCACTGATGACAGATTAACAGAAAGATATGGAGTGACCAGTTTATAGGTACAGTGAATGCACCACAATTTGAAGTTAAACCTAGAAGGAGATAAAGACGAAAAGGTGACATTTCTTCACTTAATTTACTGAAACAGATCTGATACTCTTACTAAGAACATTTAAAAGCAAGCATGTCACACACAAAAAAAAACAACAGGTTGGTGTTCTTTAGATTTTTGTTTTAATCATTCATCACGATTGCGTGTATGTTGCCTGTGTGCGTGTCTATCAGCAAAATATCTCATAAAACAGAGGATGAAATGTTTTAACTTTAACAGTTAGCCAACACAGTTAGTTATTTATTTAGAGTTTTTCTTTGAAAACTGCAAAATTTGCAGCCAAGGCAAAAAAAAGCAAATTATGGCATTGAACAGAAGTCCTACTGATTCTGGATGAACTGGAGCACAAAAACAATTGAGCAGTTTTTTTTTTGTTAAAATTGGCAAATTCTGGTCGAGATGAGATTGAAACATACTTTGTCCAAGTACTTATTCAGAAAATAAGCACATCAACTGATAGCAGATAACGATTTGCACCTTTCAGCCTTTATTAGAATTAGATGATATCACTAATAATACTTTAAAAGACAGAATACCCATCAAATTCTGTGTTTACAAGATCATGAATGCACCATATATAAAGCCAAAGTCTAAAATCCAGTTTTTATTGTCATGAACACACCATAGCCAAGTAGGAATCTAAAATTCTGTCAAATGTGCATCAATAATATATGAACCATGACACCATCTGACAGTATCTTTTAGAAAATAAACACCCCAATTAATATCAGATACTGATTTTCACTTCACAGCTTTTATATGCAGAGTTATTTTTCTAACTAAATATACTTTTACAGACTAAAATTTTAAGTGAAATCAAGTAAAAATATTTGTTACTCACAGGGGAGTACTTTGGCGAATGGAATACTAATTTCACCTACTAATTATTAGGATTTTATTTCAACATCGGCAGCTATTTGGTGGGGGATACCGCAGGGCTCCATTCTCGGACCTCTTTTCTTTTATTTATACCTATTGCCACTAGGTGCTTTTTTTCCACGAAAACATGGCATACCTTTTAATTTTTATGCCAATGACTATCAAATTTACTTCACTCTGAAGCACACTGGTGCACGTTCTATCCAATTTCTTCTCGACTGCTTGGTTGACATCAGGTATTGGATGGCTTTAAATTTCTTACATTTTAATGAGAAGAAGACAGAAGTCATGTTTCCACCAAATGGCACAATCAGGAATCACTGTATCGACCTTTCCTCTCTAGCTCTATTAGAAAAACAAGTTGTTACTAATCTGAGAGTGAAAATGGACCCTTCCATGAAACTAAATAGTCATGTAAACACAATTGCTAAATCCTGTTTATTTCAGTTGAAGTGACTGTGCAAACTGAAGTCTACAGTGGGGAGAACAAGTATTTGATACACTGTTGATTTTTCAGGTTTTCCCACTTGCAAAGCTTGTAGGTGACTAATTTTTATCATAGGTACTCTTCAACTGTGAGTGATGGAATCTAAAACAAAAATCCAGAAAAATACAATATATGATTTTTAAATAATTAATTTCCATTTTATTGTGTGAAATAAGTATTTGATCATCTATCAACCAGTAAGAATTTTGGCTCTCACAGACATGTTAGTTCTTCTTTAAGAAGCCCTCCTGTTCTCCACTCATTACCTGTATTAACTACACCTGTTTGGACTCGTGACCTGTATAAAAGACACCTGTCCACACACTCAATCAATCAGACACCAGCATCTCCACAATGCCCAAGACCAGAGAGCTGTGTAAGGACATCAGGGATAAAATTGTAGACCTGCACAAGGCTGGGATGGGCTACAGGACAATAGGCAAGCAGCTTGGTGAGAAGGCAACAACAATTGGTGCAATTATTAGAAAATGGAAGAAATACAAAATAACGGAAAATCTCCCTCAGTCTGGAGCGCCATGCAAGATCTCACCTCGTGGAGCATCATTGATCTTGAGGAAGGTGAGGAATGAGCCCAGAACTACACAGCAGGACCTGGTCAATGACCTGAATAGAGCTGGGACCACAGTCTCAAAGAAAACAATCAGTAACACTCTATGCCGTCAAGGATTAAAATCCTGCAGTGCACGCAAGGTGCCCTTCCTCAAGCCAACGCATGTCAAAGCCCGTCTGAAGTTTGCAAATGACCATCTGAATGATCCAGAGGAGGAATGGGAGAAGGTAATGTGGTCTGATGAGACAAAAATAGAACTTTTTGGTTTAAACTCCACTCGTCATGTTTGGAGGAAGAAGAATGATGAGTACAACCCCAAGAACACCATCCCAACCGTGAAGCATGGCGGTGGAAACATCATTCTTTGGGGATGCTTTTCTGCAAAGGGGACAGGACGACTGCACCATATTGTGGGAAGGATGGATGGGGCCATGTATCGTGAGATTTTGGCCAACAACCTCCTTCCCTCAGTAAGAGCACTGAAGATGGGTCGTGGCTGGGTCTTCCAGCATGATAACGACCCAAAACACACAGCCAGGGCAACTAAAGAGTGGCTCCGTAGGAAACATCTTAAGGTCCTGGAGTGGCCTAGCCAGTCTCCAGACCTGAATCCCATAGAAAATCTTTGGAGGGAGCTTAAAGTCTGTGTGGCCCAGCGACAGCCCCGAAACCTGAAGGCTCTGGAGGAGATCTGTGTGGAGGAGTGGGCCAAAATCCCTGCTGCAGTGTGTGCAAACCTGGTCAAGAACTACAGGAAATGTCTGATCTCTGTAATTGCAAACAAAGGTTTCTGTACCAAATATTAAGTTTAATTTTTCTGGTGTATCAAATACTTATTTCACACAATAAAATGGAAATTAATTATTTAAAAATCATACATTGTATTTTTCTGGATTTTTGTTTTCGATTCCATCACTCACAGTTGAAGAGTACCTATGATAAAAATTACAGTCATCTACAAGCTTTGCAAGTGGGAAAACCTGAAAAATCAACAGTGTATCAAATACTTGTTCTCCCCACTGTATCTAAAAATAATCTTGAGACTGTAATATATGCTTTTATAACATCCAGGCTTGATTACTGCAACACACTTCTTTTTGGAATCAGTCAGAGCTCTATTGCACATTTGCAACTGGTTCAAAATGCTGCAGCCTGATTTTTAACTGGTACAGGCAAAAGAGAACACATGTCTCCAGTTTGGGCTTCCCTTCACTGGCTCCCAGTTCACTTCTGAATTAATTTTACAACCCCTTTATGTGTTTTTAAATCTCTAAACAGTACTGTCCCCTCTTATCTCACTGATCTGCTGCAGCCATATGTCCCGCAGCGCTCTCTGAGGTCAGCAGACCAGATGCCTCTATTGGTTCCAGGCACTTGTTTTAAACTCAGACGTGACAGGGCCTTCTCTGTTGCAGGTCCAAAACAGTGGAATGAGTTGCCACTAAATGTCAGGCAGGCTTCCTCGCTTACTATTTTTAAGTCTCGTTTAAAAACTCACTTTCATTCCCTGGATTTTGATCCATTGAGTTGATTTTAACTTCTGTGTATTTTATAATATTAGTCATTTTATTTCTTGTCTTTACCTCTGTGGATCTATGTATTTTATGTGGTGTTCTTTTGCTTTGTTCCACGTTGCTGTTTTCAAGTGCTTTATAAATAAAGTGGTATGGTATACATTATTAATATAGATAAGTGTTATTAAATGATGGGAAAGCATATTCTAAATCTTCAAACTCCAAACATTGACATAATCCATTGTAGTTGAAATATGTTCAACTCTTTAAAATCCTAATTTTCTTTTTAGCAAACAGCTGAGGTCTCATGTAGCTTAAAGAACGCTATTTGGAATGAAGTGTCGAGGTTAGAAGCTGCTAAAAAAACTCAACCAATCACGAGTCAAAATGAGCAGACAATCCACGTGCCCGAAAGCACACGGCAGCTCGTCAGTCACATATTAGTCATGAGGCGTCTTCCACATAAACTTTACACCGTCTAATCTATTACCCCCCAAATGGGATTTTAATTGAATTGGCATCAAAACAACAAAAATGACGCCTCTATTGCAATTAATAAAATCACAATGCAGAATCTATGAGGCTTGATATGAACCTCCATTTGAATCGGGTTCATTAATGTAAATGCAAGGCCATTCAGAGAGGCGCCCAATTTTTCACCCCCCGCCCCCTGTTCAGTCCTCACGTGATGCTTCGATTTCTCAAAGCAACGAGATCAGATGCGTTTGTTCTGGTAACGACAAGATAAGAGGTGGATGGCATCTTTTACTAAATATCAAACCAAATGACACACAAACACATGGTCAAACTAGCATTGCTCACTCCCATCATGGCTGAACTTGTTTTGTTTTTTTTCTTAATGGCAGCTCCTCTGCTTCCACTGACTGCGTAAATACAATAAGGCCATTAAAACAGGAGAATGCTTTAAACGCACCGCTAATTAAATGGGTATGCTAATGCCGTCATACTTAGCAGATGGAAGAAGAATCACTTAAGTGTAATGCACATGTTATGGTATTTTCAACATGACATGGAGGCCCTTGTGGGATCGTTCTCCACCATCGTCACGTTTCATAACTTCCTCCACACACACACACACAAACACACACCTTTGGCGACACTATGCAGCCTGCAAAGTTGTGAGTGTGTGACTACAGCGGCCCATATGCAAACAGCAACACACACTGAAGGGTTTCAAGTCAAAATGTGTCATTTTGAAATGCTGTCACAGGAAGTCTCAGTGCATTATAGTATTTTGAAAAAAGAAAAAAGGCTCTTTATGTGAAACGATAAGCCTCCCCCTGCGCATTCTGGCATATTCCATCACAGATTGGAGTTTTAGTTGAACAAACATTTCTTTAAACCTGAACCGGTGTTCAGACAGAAGGAAAAGCGGCACTTAAAGTCAGATCCAGATCCTTAAAAGTGCTTCACTCAACGAAATAAATAAATAAGCAAAACAATAAAAAGAAATTAAAAAGCACTCGGTATAAAAATGTGACTTGAGTTCTAGGAACATAAACTCAAAGTTAAAGAGATAACTAAACTTAAGCTAATTATTTTTCCTACTGATTTTTCATGAATATTTTTCACTGTTAAAGTCACAAAGTTAAACGAACTGCTTTAGCAACAAACTTGTACTTTAAACTATAGCTCAACAACATTTAAACCACGAATTTCTGTTTTCTCTTTTCTGTGATTAAAAAAATAAATAAATAAAAAACTGGGGAAAAAATAAAATAAAATCGGACAAAGAAACAATTTTTGTAATTGTATAAAGACAGTGTGGGAAATGTAGCTACAAGGTACACATCCACTAACCAACCAACCAACAACCATCCTACCTGCCTGCCTTTCTACGTACAACCTACCAGGTACACACCCAGTAAGCACCCACAGACCTGAAGACCTACCAGGTACACACCCAGTAACCATCTGCCTGCCAAACTACCTGCATACCTACCTACCTACCTACCAGGTACACACCAGGTAACCATCTACCTAACTGCCTATTTATGCACCTACAGTACCTACCTACCAGCCTGCCTTCCTACCTACCTACCGGGTACTCAGCCAGTAACCATCTGCCTACCTACCTGCCTGCCTACCTACCAGGTATACAACCAGTAACCACCTACCTATCTATCTTTATACCCTCCCATCTACCTACCAGGTACGTACTCAGTAAGCACCTACCGATCTGCATACCTACCAGGTACATAACCAGTAATACCTAACTACCTACACAACCAGTAACCACCTATCTACCTAGCAGGTACGTACTCGGTAAGCACATACCGATCTGCATACCTCACAGGTAGCCACACAATAAGCTCTTACTTACCTGGTTAACAGCCTCAAGTACTAACTACACACCCAGTGTCTACAAGGTACTTTGAATTAAAATAGCAGGTGACATTTTATCAAATAAATGGTATTCAACAAGTACAACACGCCGTATAACTTTCATATGCAAAATTGATAAATTAACATCGTGAAAATGTTTATCTTGCATTTCCAGCTTTGATAACAACACAAACAGTTGTTTTTTGATATCCGAAAACTTTGTTAAAGTACTCTGGATGTCAATTACGTCTTTTTCTTGCTATGACTTTGTGCCATGCTGGGTCAAAACATTCCTCTGATATCCTTTTACAAAATGGTTGACACTTTAAACACACAGACGTGGTCCAAGTAGATTTCGAAAAAATAAAAAGGCTAAATACACGGAAACATTTAATTTAAGGTGTGCCAAACTAGTTTATAAAAGAATTATACTAATATTGCACTAACATTGTGATTTAGATGTGTAACAGGAGAAAATATGTTTCTGGAAGTTCTATGTGAATTGGGAAAAAGTAACATAAGACAACTTAACACCCAACACTAAAAGATGATGAACAAAGCTGATTGGCTGGAAAAAAAAAAAAAAAAAAAACTTCTTACAAACAGTCATTATTATAGCTGTGTTTCAATGTGTCCACATTCATTCTAAATTTAAAAAGTCTTCATTAGCCGTGTTCCTCAGCGGACATCGGTCCAGTCTGCCTGCCAGCATAACTTCTCATTTATCAACGTTTTCCTAATTATGGTCAGTCTTTATTCCCCGGAACACCAACATGCAACTGAAACTTCAGTTTGTGTAATCAAAAGTCAAACTCCTGGGGCTCCCAAATGTAACCACCGCTCCAAGTATTTTGGAACACCATTAGCATCAAAGTCTGCTGACACGAAGTTCGATGAGCTTTGTTTCTGCCAAACAAAAACCATGGAGGTACAATCTTTTTTGTTTTAAAGAAAAACAAGTTCATTATCCACATATTTGTAACGGTTTAAAAAGCAATTAAACCGACTTGTTAGCCTTAAAGTTCGATAGGAATATGTTCATTTTCTTAGAAAAGAAGGGATAGAGAAAAGTCACTTCTTCCTTCACAATTTAATTTAAATGTTCAGCTTTCCTGTAATTCCATAGTGATGACAGTAAATGTGTGTGGTTTGATTTTAACACAGGCAAAACGAAAAAGATAGTTTAAATTTAAGGTTTTCTTTAAGAAACAATAAACATTTTAATTGACAAGATATGTACATTGGATTTTATCCAATAAGTCAGGAAAATAATACGAATAAAAATAAAACAATAAAATACCATAGCATTAAATAATCAAAAACAAATACATAAATAACATGAGTCTAAATAATAAAATAAGTGGTATACCAATGCCCCTGGTTGTTGAAGGATTTGAATAGCGAATTTTTCTAGTTTTTGAGAAGAGTGGTTTTTAGGCTGGAACTGAACAGGGGGCAGCACGGTAGCTCATTTGGTAGAGCTGTCGCCTCTTGGTGAGAAGGTTGCAAATTGAATCCGGACCGGGGACCTTTCTGGATGGAGTTTACATGGTCTCTCCATGTATGTGCACGGTTTCTTCATGTACTACGGTTTCCTCCCATAGGAGCATGTTAGGCTGATTGGTAACTCTAAATTGTCCCTAGGTGTGAGTGAGAGAGTGAATGGTCGTTTGTCTCGTTTGTCTCTATGTGTCCCTGTGATGGACTGGAGACCGGTCCAGGGTGTCCCACGCCTCTTGCACAGTGACTGCTGGATATGGGCACCAAAGACCCCAACGACCCAGAAAGGAAGAAATGGGTAAACGTAACGGATGGATGGATAGTTGGATAGATAATGGATGGACTTGAACAGGGAATGCAAATAAACCATAATGTTTATGGTGAAAGTAGGTGGAGTTAAACTGCATATAAGAACAGAGGAAACCAGAGAGTGGCCAATAGTGGTCTTAGCCACCAAATATTAATCTTGGACTATCCTAATCATTTGAGGAAACTATACTTTTAAGCAATAAAAAAATCTAGAAAACAATTTCCTCAAATGATGGGATGGCTGGTTTACATATATACATATATGTAGGTGGCCATCTTGCATTTTGATGTGGTAACGCTTTTTATTCCAAAAGCATCTTTCTTGTGCCTAGATACAGCCATACACCAAAAAGGAAGTTGGTTGGTTGCTTATTTTTCAAAATTATCAAGCTCGTAAAATTTACATATATGTTTGGCAGTGGCTATCTTATATTTTAACATGGCAACCCAATTTTCAAAAGGAACCTTTTAACGGCTAGATGCAACCACCCATCCAAATGGAAGTTGGTATCTCATTTATTTTTCATGTTATCATGCTCATATCACACATGACAGACAGACAGACAGACAGACAGACAGACAGATGGTATTTCCAATTCCCTGTTTCGCTTTGCAGCAAAGGACAATAAAGTAAAGACAACCGGGGCAGGATTAAGGAGGGTGTGGGCCCCTTGGCTAGAGCTACCTTGGAGACTCCATCTGTACTTTTCTAACACGTACAAATTACAATACTGAGCTGGTGCACATTACTTCAAGGTTTCTAGTCACACAAAGCAGAGCTGGTTTTAATTTGAATGTGACATCTAAAGTTTGAACCACACACACGCACACAAATTAAACCTAATACAACGGTCAAGATACAGAATTTTGGAATACTAAAAACGTCAGCACTGCAACAATCCTTAAAAAAGCAGCACAAACACCAACTTAATGTCTCAAGACTGTGCAGCACAGCTCCAATCTGAAATCTGAAACAAAAAGTGCAGTCCTACTACCTGTTTTGTAATGGAAAAAATAAGTTTTCTGATAGA
This sequence comes from Nematolebias whitei, assembly GCF_014905685.2. NCBI lineage: Eukaryota > Metazoa > Chordata > Actinopteri > Cyprinodontiformes > Rivulidae > Nematolebias > Nematolebias whitei. The sequence continues at coordinate 15,023,065 of NC_056520.1, forward strand.
ACTTACATTTTTATAAAGCTTGTGCTGTAAGGACCACAAAACAAAAGTAAATGTTTGAAATTTCATAAAAACAATACAGTATAAATCAGTATGAAGTGAAATGAACATTTATAGACCAATATAGCTGAGAATTACACAAAACAAAGTAGTTTAGAAAAACTTGTACTGTACTATGAAACTTTTAAAAATCTGTAGCAAACTAAGTAGAACCTCCTAAAAAACTGAGCCGTGGACTTGCATCACATTGGAATAAAAAAACAGAAGGTCATTGGAAAACACTGGTGAATTTAAACTATTACTATTTGGTCGTTCAAAAGGGTGACAAGTCCAGTTATCTGGGACAGGCACAAAATTCATCTGCTGGTCCTCCACAATGAGAGGAACCAGTTAAGGTCATTTGAGCATCTGGTGAGGTTGCCTTCGCCAAGTGTGTGCTATACGTTGTCATATCCGGCATTGTGGCACTCAGAATTGTTGTTTGTGTCGAAGTGATGCCCAACAGATTTACTTTCACAAGCAGAGCATTATGGCTGGCCTTAATGCTCCACTTGATATATAAATAAAACTTGATTAGAATTGGCTTTGAGTTTGTTTCAGATGCAATGGACACAGGGATGAAAAATCAAAGAAGAAAACAAAGGCAAGAAAGTGGAAGAAAGGTTAAAAGGGAAAGCAGAAGATAGAAGTAGAGGAGAAAGAGGTATAAAGAGAACACAAGTCAACATATTTGAAGTCTGACATATATAATAATAGTTATAACATCATTAGAAAGTATTGCATACGGTACATGGTAATACAAGATGTATTTAGTGGCCACCGCAACCCGAGTGTATATATGATAAACACCTGGATCTAAACACCTGTGTGAGCATGCTTGTCACTATAAGGTTTCTCCATAAGAATGCTCAATAGTGGGTGTGGAGATCCACAGACCTGTCCTCGAAATTAGTTCTCTGCATTTAACCCATCGCACCTGAGATACACCCAGGTGGAGCAGTGAGCAGCTACTGAGCACTTGGGCAGCAATTAGGGGTTAGGTGTCTTGCTCATAGACACCACGACATGTGGGAATGGCTGGGAGTCGAACAGCAACTTTCTGGTCCCAGGTCGGCTGCCCTACCTCTACCCCATCTCGGCCCCTAGCTAAGGAAGCATTCTGAGCATGTCCAACTGCAAAGAGACCACGGAAAACACCCAGGACACAATGAAGGGATTATGTCTCCTGGCTAGCCTAGGAACACCTTGGAATCTCACCAGAAAAGCTGGAAGAGGTGGATCTGGATAGAGTTGTCTGGACCTCACTGCTCAAGCTGCTGCCCTGCAACACAACTCCAGAGGGAGGGATGGAAGAAGGGAGGGGTTGACGAATAGATTGATGGACGGACAAAATATTTGAGGGGCCTGGGATATTGTCCCTGTAAACCCAAGTTTAATCTTGCAGACAACAAAAGCTGAATCCAGTCTTCAAATTATGAGTTTCAGCAAAAGCGTTTCAAGGTTTGACCATGATGGGTACCACTCCATCCTTTCTCAACATGATTTTAGGCCGAAATACTGGCATTAAAAGCAGTGGGCAATATTTCTTTAAGGTTTTCAATGCTTACAAAAACCTGAGAACAGTCCTGAATAATCGAAAGAAATCCTAAAACATTCATGCCTTTTTTTTTTTCTTCCCACATGACTGGTTAAATATAGACAATACCTCCAACAATCACTGCTGGGGACGGGGGGTGGGGGGAACTGGCTGAACCAGAACACTTTGCCATCAAACTGAACATCACTGATGGATGAGATCAAACGGAGGCTGACAGTCTGAGGGTGGATCTTTTCTTTGAAACTGTCAAACTCTGGGTGTGCACTTTGTCACGGCGCTCTCTCCCACACAAAGAGGACTGAAAGACGACAACGCGAATCAGAGGCGGGAGCCTCCAGCGCTGTGTTTTTGTTATTACTCTCGCACTGTAAGCACAACACGGAACAGAGGCTGAACACGGTGGGAACCAGCCACCTGCCGGTGTGCGTCGGGGATCAAATGAACACAAGGTGAGGAGACCTCGGGTGTTCCCTGAAGAAGAATTGCTCCGGGCAAAAAAGAAAAAAAAAAGCTAGGGAGAGATCACAAATTGAAGGGGCGATAAAAACTTGGCGCTGCACTTTCAAAGGCTGTCACGTTTCACCACCATTTGCAAGGGGAAGTTAAGCAAATACGAGAGCGGCGTAATGTTCCTTTAAGCTGTCATTTAAACTTCTACCTATCATCAGTCGTGGCCTTAGCGTGCGCGGGGGTACTGATGATCCAACGCACAGTTGATTAACTGCGCCTCATCCAAGCGTTGCTTTCTCTATTTCTGTCAGGCCTAATGGCATTAGATCAGTAATTATAAGATTATTCACAGTTCACACGGGCCTCACTGTTAACTTTTGAGATATGAGACTATTATCTTCTTCTAATCTCTTTTTCTCTGAATTACAGCGTAGATTCATATCGTCGGTTTGACGGCTCGTATGTCGTGCCCGTCCTCTACAGTAACCGGCGCCGCAGTGTGTCTGCTCAGGTTCACGGCGTTTGATCACAGACGACTTCCTCGTTGGGGAGCGGCTTTGAAGGAACTTCTGAAGAGTTCCTACCTTCAGAAAAGGCTGCATTTGATCAGGTTTTTGGCTTCCTGCTGTACATTTACACCAGAGTGTTAAGTAGTCCAAGTCTACATGGAATGCTAGTGACGCCAACTTCACTGGAATCTTCATATCGCTGCATATTCAATTTGTTGAGTAGCAAACGAGAAAATTCAGTGAAAGCTGAAACCAAAGGAAGCTCTGCAGAAAATCAGATTAATTTATTTTTTCTGTCTATTGAAATTGTAGGTTGATGAGAAAAAAAAAATCATTAATTCTTATTTAAACTAGAGAAATTGCATTTTCTGCAAAATTGCAGTGTGACTTCTTATTGTTGAAGAACTTGCTGAAAAACAGCTGAATATAGCTACAAACATGCTGAAATGTAGCTGAAATGAAAGAACAAGCCTAAGTTAGGAGAAGAAAGCAGAAAGAACACATATTTGCTGAATTTCGTTTAAATAAGCATAAATGAGCACAAACATTAGTAAATTAGCTTAAAAAAGCTGAAATTAGCAAATAACAGCTGGAAAGTAACTTAAAAAGGCAAGAAGAAGCTTAAATTACCAGAAGAAAATGGAGAGAGCACAAATGTGCCCAATTAGGCTTAAAGAAGCAGAAATGAGCATAAAAAAGAAATTACCTGAAAAAAGCAGAAGTTTGCCAAAAACAGTTGAATAATAGCTAAAAAGACAGAAAGAAGCTTAAATTACCAGAAAGAAGTAGAGAGAGAGAGCACATTTTGCTGAATTAGACTGAAAAAAGTTCAAATGAGTGTCAGAAATGTAAACTTAGCTGAAAATGCTGAAATTAGCATAAAAACAGCTAAACAGTTGAAGAAAACGCTGAAACTTGCAGAAATAAGCTGAAAGGAGCAGAAGAAGCTGAAATTAGCAGAAAGAAGTTAGCACAAAATTGTTAGCAAAAAGAAGCTCTGAATGTAGCTGAAAAAAGTTTAAATTTGCACAAGGAAGCTGAAAGAAGCTGAAACAGAACAAAATGTTAAAGGAGCAGTAAAAGTTGTAAACCCATCTAAAGATCTGAAGGATGGAAAATGAGCTCAATTCATTTTCTATGAGAAAAAAAAAAAACGGCAGAAAAGGCTAAATGTTTCAAAAAGCTAAAGTTGCACCAAAACCAAAAGTCATAGCAGGACTGTCCTGAACGAGCTGAACGTTTTGATTTGTCATTTGATGAAGTAGCACAAAAATTGTGGAACGGAAAATATGCTGAAAAAAGTACGGAAGAAAAATGGATCGCCACAGTGTGAATGCTTCATAAACGTTCACACAATAAAAGACCCAGCATACCTTGAAGCATTACCCATGATTCTCAGTGTCTTTCAAATCTTTTCAGATTAACAGGCAGTGCGAGTTAAGGATTACTCTCAGCTACTACCACACCAATTTTTAGGTCAATATCGGTAAAACTGACAGCCATTTTCATTTTTTCAAAGATCTATTGGTTAGCATGATGAATCAGTAGGACTCCAAATGTAGGCATATGTTCAATTACTGTTTTCTGTAAGTTTTATAAAAAATATGTTCAGTGGTTCATAAAATGTTTGAACAGGCCAACACACACACACACACACACACGGGCTAAAACATTTTCGTCCGCTTTTGTGTGTTGGCAGCATGCAATGATAAATTCAAACATTTCTTCTCAAAATATTTTCTCATATTCCGTTTTTATTGTTCCGCAACGTAAAACAATTTTTAGTAAAAAAAAAAACCGTAGTTTCATCATACAAGTTAAAATTCAACAAAATAAATTAAACATCTGCAGTGGAGGAAAATGTTTTTAAAGACCCATAGACAGGTGACTCCACACGTGCAACATAAAATCTGAGTTCAGAGGTCAGGGTCACCTCTTCACTGCATCTCCTCGACAGGCTCAGAGGAGCCACAGAACCCTCAGCTGTAATTAAGAACACTGAGGAGCTGTCGCGGCGGGGAGCTCCCCGAGGTAAAGCACAGCCTCCACCAGGGGCAACAAGGAGGAGGAGTTGAAGATGGAAGCTGCAGCTGAGAGAAGCCTGAAGGTTAGAGGAGGTGCGGCAGGCTGAGGCCTGAGTGAGCAAACGTCGTTCAAGAACTTCAGTCCTCAGCTGAGCCCGATTTCAGCTGCTTTTTGGAACGATTAATGCGACTCGTGTCTGTTGTACGTTCATAACCAGCGTTGTCTATATTTATCACTGATCATGAATTTCATGACCAAAAAAAAAAACCACCTGTCGCTGTAGGTGAGAGCTGCCACAGACAAAATTAAATATAACTCAGTTTTACGACTACTGAACGAAAATGTAGTGTGGTATTAGCTGGTAACTATTTACTACATGTACTCAGAAAGATAAAAGAAATACAATGAACAAAAGACAGATGGAAATAAAATTACAAATAAAAAAACAATAAACTTTAAAGTTCATGCTCAATAATCCAGGTAAAAAAATTCAACAAAGTTAAGTCAGGACTTAAATTTGTTGGATTGTTTTTAACCTGGATTATTGCACATGAACTTTGATGTTTTGAACCACTTTGGCTAAGACTGCCTCAGAGGAGTCGACAGTGGAGAGGGTGGGCCCAAGAAACCATCTTATCACCATCAAACTGGTTGAGCCACTCTGTGAATGTGCTGCTTAGAGGACTGGGTTTGTTGTGGCTCCTCGGACTGATGAAGTCCTTTGGATGAAAGACGAAACGTTTCAACACAAAGAAACCGTCTAAAGGACCTGACTTAACTTTGTTGAATATAAACAATTAAAAAGCAAAGAAATACATTTGAAAAAATGGAGATAGAAATAAAAAAAGATAAATAAGAATTAGAGGTAAACCGTGAATGGAAAAACAGAGATTCATAGAGTGATATAGAAATGGAACAATAGAAAGAGGAATGTAGAGGCAGACAGGTAATTTATATTTGACCAATAAAGGGGGAAAAAAATTGACGTGTGTCTGCATTGTGGAATTATTTGAAGTTAATAAAACTTTTTCAATAATACTGTAAATAGTACTGTACCATACCATACCATTTTATTTATAAAGTACTTAAAACAGCAACAAGTCCAACCAAAGTGCTGTACAGACAGAACAACAGACAACACACAAAGCAAAATACGAAATCAAGTAAATCAAAAATATAGACAAAAAAACGATGCAGATAATAAATATGACGACTAACCAGTGTGGAGCGTACAGGTTCAAAACACAGATCCTCTGGTGTTGAATGCTACTGAATAGTAGTGGGTTTTTCCATGGTGCTTGAAAACCGAGAGGGAGGGGGCCTGTCTGACAAGCAGAGGCAACTCGTTCCAAAGTCTTGGTCCTGCTACAGAGAAGGCCCTGTCCCCTCTGCGCTTAAGACGAGTTCCTAGAACTGTGAGGAGCAACTGGTCCGCTGACCTCGGGGACCGTGGTGGGACATACGGTTGTAGCAAATCAGAGGGATAGGAGGAGGGGCGACACTGTTCAGTGATTTGTAGACATACATGAGTATTTTGAACTGGATTCGAAGGTGAACCGGTAACCAGTGCAGTGAGGCCAAAACTGGAGTAATGTGCTCTCTTTTGCCTGTACTGGTTAAAAATCGGGCTGCTGCATTCTGGACCAGTTGTAGTCGTGCAATAGAGGTCTGACAGATACCAAACAGGAGCGAATTGCAGTAATCAAGCCTAGATGTAATGAATGCATGTATTACTGTCTCCAGGTTATTTTTGGACAATATGGGCTTCAGTTTGGACAGCCGCCTCAGTTGGAAGAAACATGATTTAACAATCATGTTTACATGAATAGATTATAAAAACCCTTAGCATTTACAAATCCGCCACAGGTTTTGAAGACACCGGCTAGAGTGGAAACAACAATTCCTGTCGGTCTGTTTTGTGCTCGGGTGGTTCTCAGTCTGTCTGACGATGGACGGGTGGATCAGAGCCCATGTCCAGGGTAGGTTGGATTCTTGATGATATCGTTCGTAGGGTCTGTAGGCGTGCTGAGAGGATGTCCTCGAGCTCAGGAAGAGGAGATCAGATAATCCAGTGAGCAGTTTGTCTGCAGCTGGAACAACTCGCAGCGCAGCAAATGACCCTGTCAGCAAAATATTTTAACCAGTGGACGGATTGTAATGAAACTCAAAGTATTCAATAGGTGTTCATCAACAACTCAATGCTATTGGAAATCAACTTAAGTCAGCTAATTGACCTAGTAAACACAAACAGTCAAATTTACAAATAATGACCGAAAGTTTATGTAATAGTAGCTGAGAGTCATATCCATCATCTACTCCAAGGGCTACTCAGAGACATCACGCATAATCTAAATCACAAGGTTTCACCAAACGGCTACAACTGGGTACTTTTGGGAAATTAAGTATTAGTTTAAAACTCTGCATAAAAGAAATACCAGTTCTTCCATTGGGACAGTTATTGGGACTTGTACCACTGCTGTATCTTCATTAACAGCAAAAAAATTCCTATAGGAAAAAAAAAATACCATTGTATTTTATGAGAATGCTTTTTTTTTTCTTTCAAAACGATCAGCTGTCAATTGTGGACATAAACCAATAAAAAGGGATGGGCAAACATTGTAAAACATGTATTAAAATAATAAACATGTCCCTGCAGACGAGCTGACGTGTCTCATCTGTACAGTGATATGGAGCAATTAGGCAAATTGCATTAACAAAAGGGTTGGAGGGCCATTTTGCTAATGGTGCAACTTATAACCTCTGGGCAGACACGGGACTGATTCACATGTAATTTATGGCGCCACGTCACAGCCCGTGGTGTAACAGGATCATTGTGTTGTTTAACTGCGTTACAAGGAGGCAGATATACAGTACATACTTCACATTTAGATGGGAAGCTTCCTTGTCAAGATTTGGTGGCGCCTACAGAGATCTAAATACATTTTTTTTAAAGTGGAAGCACAGAGCAAATTTATCCTTGTACATCTACTGTACCTTGAAGTCAACACCCTAAATGGCAGCAACTCTGTGAGGTTAAGACAAATCTGTGAGGAGAAGATGAATCTAAAAGACGGGAGAAGGTAAATCTTTAACAGCTCAATCGGCTTCAAGCACATGTAGGATGACAGCCCCGGTTTGTCTAAGGGGCTCGGCTTAATTAGCCTGTGCTTTATTGTTAATGAACTTCATGCAGTTGTTTGCTTGTATAATCAAGGCAAAGGAGCAGAACTGCTTGCTAAGGTGCCAAAAATAAGCTGACAAAGACACTGGGGCCCTCCTCGATTGCACCCCCTTCCCTTCCCCCCATCTCACCCGCTCTCAAATGGAAAAGCCAACTGTCTGCTTCATAAAACTCGCTTAGCAAGACACTGAGACAAAATGGACTGTAAAGTTCGTTAGATGGAAATATTAAAAAAGAATTAAGCTAATGGAGATAAAATTAAAAGAAATGAGGCAACAAACACACCCCGCACCAAAAATGGCACTGCCATGACAGCTAGGATTTCTAATGACTGACTACATTTGGGCAGGAGGGAAAAAAAATAAAAAATTAAATGGCATCCCGCGCTTAAATTTCTTTGAGGAGTAATGATCCGAGAATGCTGCTCACTCCTGGTACTGGTGGGGTGGAGGAGGGAGGTGAGGAATCTGGAGATAACAAAGGAACAGGTTCTGCAGAGAGGTTTAGGTAGCACGTTGCATTTTCAGAGAATTTCCAAGGAAATAACGCATCAGCTGAGTTAATAATGCTGATAAAATATATGTACAGCATTTTTCTTATGAAGTGGGTAAGGTGGGTGTTTAATACAACAGCAAATGTGTGAAAAATTATCAGACGTTGCCAAAGAAATCCTTTAAGGGAAAAAATTTCAGTCTGGTTTACAGATAAAGACTTGATGAGGCAGCAGAAACTTCCAAATAGCTAGATGTCCAATGAATAAAGCGTTATCAATTAGTCATTTAGAACTGATCATGTATAATGAGGCTCTGGATAAGCTGAACAACAGGGAGAATGAAAACTGAGAATGAAATGGTAACAAGAACTCATCCTTGTGGTACACCCCAGGTCAGCAAAGTCTTTGAAAACATAAATTAGATTGATGGGAAAAGTTATGACAGCTTACCTTCGCAGTAAAACACCAGCACATGTTAATAAGGATGAGAATTCGAACCAACAGCACTCTTTGTATAAACTGTTTTTCATTTCTATATTCATTTGTCAGTACCTTGTCAAAATTAAAAAAAAAAAAAAAACAGAAAAGAAATCACTGGATGTACATCTACAACTGATGGACACTTGGAGTCAATTAAACCAAAATAGCTGCCACAGCTACACAAATGCCACTTATGCTAACACAAAATGGCTACAGTATCTTCCTCTAAATTAGATAGTGAGGTAAAGTTTGTGTGATAGTAGCTGAGCTTTCACAAATGCATCGAGCTCTAACACAGGTCACGCCATGTGATTGTAACAGCCATTTTGAAATAAAACTGTTATAAAAGGGGGATGGTGACATGCACTTATTTAAGGAATGTTGAGGTCAACATTATGACCTGTGATGTATAAGCTTAAACCAGGGATCCACAAGAACTGAGCCATGGATCAGTACCAGGCCGTGGATCATTGAGCACTGGGCCGCAGAGAAAGACCAAAAAAGTTTATTTTATTTTATTTTTTATTTCAATTAATCTGCATGGTGTTTTACTTTGAAAATCAATCAATTCTGTCCTTACAATTTTATTGCTTGCTTGACTCATCATTTGAAGGCCGTCACTTCATTAAGTGTTTGCTCTGAGATCATAGTGGCTAGGAAGCTAGGAATGGCGTGCAATCGATCATTGATAGGAAGTTACATTAAATAAATCCATCCATCCGTTATCTTTTACCTGCTTCTTCCATTTTGGGTCATGGGGGGTCGCCGGTGCCCATGTCCAGCAATCACTGTGCGAGGGGCGGAGGACACCCTGGACGGGTCGCGAGTCCATCACAGGGCCACATAGAGACAAATGAGACAAACAACCATTCACTCTTTCACTCACACCTAGGGATAATTTAGAGTTACCAATTAGCTTAACAATCACATAATAATAATATAAATTACATACATGCATATTAAGTTACATATGATGCGCCTTAATTGTGTTTTTTTATGTGCATGACCTCCCCTTACATTCATATCCCTGATCCTGGTCCGTGAAAAAATTGTCGTAAACTGCGTAAAACTAGTCCATGGTGCCAAAAAGGTTGGGGACCCCTGGCTTAAACAATGTGCACTCTGAAGTTCCTCTTTGACAAAGCATGTAGCAATCAGGGACGAGTCAAGAACCAGAGATGAGAACATAAGAAAACAGCACTCATCCGCTTTTCCTCTTTGCTAAAGTTCTTCCAACTTTCTTCAAGTTGCCTCCACTGTTTCTGCTCATACAAATTTGCATATGAAGGAAGAAGAAGGAAGCGAGGAGCCTCTCAGGGAGGCCGTCCTTCTGCCGTCACAGTGCTACTTTCCCAGTCTATTAAAACAGGCCAAATTTATTACCAAAGTTTCTGAAACAGGATTTCCGCAGTACAGCAGAGGATTAGGACACTCCTGCTTTAGGATCAAATTGCAATAATTAGGTAGAACATGAAGCCAAAATACGTGAAACACGCTGGAACTTGACACGGGCGCAGACGCACACAAATGTGCAGAAATCAAGAAAAATATTTCATGTGAAGCAGATTCTCATAACGAGAGAAATCCCGGATACAGTGAGGCCTTTTCAGCACTGCCAGTTAATCTCCTCAAGGAGAAATGCAAGATGACAATGGCAAAGCACCTCCAATAATTGGTTCCAACAGGCTTACCGTATTAAAACCTGAAATGAGTTCTTCCCCTTTTAAGTATGATCCATTATTTCAATCCGGGGGAGAAAATTCTGTCTTTGAGAATATTAATAACTCCCAACCACGCACTAACATGAAAAACACAGCCTCCTCCTCAAACCCTCCCCTTGTCCTAAAAGCTGTGTACCTGGCACTACGGCAAAGGTCCCACCAAGGACGGGCACTTGAAAGCTTTGGTCCTCCCCCTTTCTCTCTTCTCTCCCCCTCTCTCTTAGGCTTCACAGCCATCTTGAAGAAGACCTTGAGGCCCCCTTTGTCGTCTTCCCTTGAAACAAAACAAATAGAATTCAGGTCTTTTGATTGGCTTTAGCGAGCAGATCTCACCACGTCTGCCTCCCGTCATGTGAGACAGAAGTTGCGACTTCAGAGGAGAGCCTCCTTTTCCCGGCATGGAAATGAGACCGACAGGTCTTAAGAGTGCGTCTACCAACTTTTCTCCCCAACCTTGTTGCAAAATACCAAGTGCTAAAAAGTTAATGGAACTGTCGTTTGTGCTCTAAGGCGGCGGGAGTGGTGGGGTTCAGCTTATAATTCCGCTCTGGAAAAATACACCTTTTCAGCAGGATTGTTGTCTCTCCTGTATTTGAATATTTTTGATTATGTCTTCCATGCAGCAACTCACTCCTCGGTCCCGAGGGAAATTTGCGAGGCCAGCTTGGCGACGGCGGAAGCCACATTTCTTTCTGTTTTTTGTGCATGAATTAAAGGCTGTGCCGTTTCTTTGCACCTCTGTAGGAACAAACAACGTTAGCCCCGCACATAGATCCAAAGCAATGAAGAAAAAAAAAAAAAAAGCATCTGATGAAAAGAAGAAGAGAAAACATTAATAATAAAAACATCAAGCAGAGGCATTTGTTGTTTGACTGCTGTGTGCATCTTTACACAAGCTTGCATCAATATAGTTTGTTTAGTCTGCAGATCAAGCCAGAAACTGTTCACATCACCAGGCGTCAGAAAAGCTTTTAAGCACTTTATTCGGATAAGCCCTCTTTGATAGAAGATCCATGCACAAGTGAAGGAACACCACAGAGACGAAGACAACAACTGACATCTGCTAACCAACTTTCCTCCGTCTTGGGGCAACGTTGCCAGTTGAAATTGTCTGTTTTGTTTGTTTAAGGGAACCAGAAGCGCTCATACCAACAGCAGAACCCAGGAGGACGAATGTGTGTGCATGCAATGCAGAGACGTCTGTATTAGAGATTCACCAATACCAGTTAGAAGTATCGGGTACTGATTTGGTGCAGTGTGTACTCTTACAAATAAGTCCAATAAAGTTCAGTCAGGTCATCTGGACCTTTTCTTTTTGTTGTTGAGATGTTTCAACCTTCATCCAAAGGACTTCATCAGTCCGAGGAGCCACAAACAAACTCGTGGACCAACCAGTTTGTTGGTGAGTTTGTTTGTGGATCCTCGGACTGATGAAGTCCTTTGGATGAAGGATGAAACGTCTCAACAACAACAACAAAAAACAAAAAAAACGGTCCAGATGACCTGACTGAACTTTATTCGATTCTTTTTACCTGGATTATTGAGCATGCACTTTGTTGTTTAGAATGACTTTGGCTATGGCTGCCTCAGAGGAGTTGACAGGGGAGAGGGTGGGCTCCAGAAACCATCTTATCACCAGCAAACTGGTTGGTCCACTATGGAAGTGTGCCACTTGGGGAACTGAGTTTGTTTGTGGCTCCTGGGACTGATGAAGTCCTTTGGATGAAGGACGAAACGTCTCAACAACAAAAAACAAATTGTCCAGATGATCTGACTGAACTTTGTTTGATTTTTTTTCCTGGATTATTGTACATGAACTTTGGTGTTTTTAATGACTTTGCCTATGGTTGCCTCAGAGAAGTCGACAAGGGAGAGGGCAGGCTCCAGAAACCATCTTACTGTATCACCAGCAAACTGATTATTTCCACTATAGGAGTGTGCTGCTTGTGGGACTGAATTCATTTGTGGCTCCTCAGACAGATGAAGTCCTTTGGATAAAGGACGAAATGTCTCAACAACAAAAAACAAAATGTCCAGATGACCTGACTGAACTTTGTTGGATTTTTTTTTTTTTTACCTGGATTATTGTACATGAACTTTGATCTTACAAATACGTGTTCTAATACCACAGAACCTGATAACCCTTTACAGCAGAGTGATGTTCACCTCTTAGTTGAGCTTTCAGATGGTGGAGGAAGACCAACGTAAGCCATGTGGTACGTTTATTTTCCATCCTGATCCACACCCCTTACCAGTTGTTGGTGGTATTAATACACCAAAATGTTTTTTTGCTAATCACCAATAAACACCACCAGAAGAAGCAGTAGCATACACATCGAGGTATTTCAAAATGAACAATGGTGACAAAAGTAGCAAACTATAATTTATGCTCAGCAAAGCTGTGAAGAGGAGGAACAAAATCTACTGTAGCAATTTTAACACCGGGAAGTTGTTAAGCATCTAAAAACGACACAATGCTGGGTTTGAAGAGTTTGCTAACAGCAGCAAAAGGCAGTTACAATAAGGCTGTGCAACTCATCCAGTTAGTAGCTTCCATTTTGATCTCAATAACTGTTTAAACCAGGAAACTTTTAATACTTTATCGTATTCCTCGTTGAAAGCATGCTCCCTTCTTGCTTTGCCTCCAGAATGAGTTGCAACCCTGCCCCCGAACAATCCATGTCCAAACAGTGCGTGATTTGGAAGAAAGACTATCCTCTAATATCCTGATGCATGCTCAATAATCCAGGTAGAAAAATCTAAAAAAGTTAAATCTGGTCCTCTGGACATTCAAAAAAACCAGAGGACCAGATTTAGCTTTTTTAGACTATCCTCTAAGTTTTGTCAGTACATGATTAGAGTGTGCACACAGATTTTAGGAAAATGGTCAATTGTAAGGTTTCTTAGAAAAAAATGGTTAATTCTCAGATTTTTCTATAGAGAAGATCCGCCACACATTTTGTTTTGTTTGTGGTTATATTATTGTTGTTACTATTATTATTATTATTATTTTTGGTCATGTCAAAAAATGTGATTTTATTCTGACAGTCTAAAAAAAATTTTTTTAATTGATATTTTTTTCTTTTCAGAGTATTTTCAAATGCTGTGCAATGTTAAAGTAACATTACTACCTACTAGTGTCCCCAAGAGGAAAAAGACAGACCATAAGGATATCCCATTATAAATGCACTTTTCAATCCCATAATCACCATACCATAAAATAAGTTTTGTTATCTTTCAATAGAAGTTTTTATTTTTACCCCATCTCAAAACTTTTTTTAAGCTCACTCTGTAATGCTTTGGGTTTTTTTTAAATTGAGAGACTCTGTATATTTAAAAAAAAATGTCCTCATGCATTTTAATTTACCCCTGGCTGGGTGTTGCAGAGTATGGAATTCCAACAACATAGTTTTAATTAAGATCTAAAAGGCAAAACAGCATTTGTATTTTGCACAAATAAACATTTAACATAAAAAAGCTGTTCCATATGAATGCAGGCTGAAGAACCAGAAGCTCCATGGCTCAGATAATCTTACTTCCATTGGCTTGAATGAAGTCAGGGCATCAATAGAGGATTTACCGTGCACAAGCAGCTTGTCTGGTTCAGTAAAAGCAACAAACACAACAGAAAATGGTGTTATGAACGAGAAGATATTTGAATTTAAAAAAAAAAAGGTAAGAAAAAGAAAAACTGATAAAAAAAAAAACTCAATATTAAACACTAAGTAGGAATGTGCAATATGGCATAAAATTCATATCACGATACGAATTGTGAAGGGTGGCGATAACGATATATATCACGATATGTTTTTGGTATAAAACTTGCAATAGGAATGAAAAAAAGCATAGGGTGTCCTTTTGCCATAATTTATTTAGAAAACTGCTATGTTACAAAATAATCTCAGTTAAGAAAATTCCACCACTAGATCCAGAGAGTTTTTAAATAATAAACAAATCAAGTATTAGAGTTCTTTCTTGTAGTGCAAAACAGTGCAAAATCTATCAAATGTAGTTTTATGTTTTAAACAAAAAAAAATATGTTGTTAACTCTTAACCGTTTCCAGTATTCTCACTTAAAAAATAAACAGCAACAGAGCAGCATTTTACACTGAAACACTTCACCCTCCAACTCTCTAGTGGGCGTCTCCTTCCACTTTAAGGAAAGATGACACAAAATGGCAACCAATTTCCTCTGTGGCTTTGACCAGAGGGTCTCGCAGTAAAATCACACAACACAGCGTTCTTTTATAGATCAGAGAGTAAGTGTGTCTAAAGCTGACAAACGCTGACTTATACTTCGACAGAAAAAAAAAATAAAAATCTTGACAGAACACAGTGTTTAGCGCATTCGTCCGAATATGGCAACACTACGGCAAGCCGGCCGTAGTTAGCTTGTAGCGTTGCTATTTTCAACTAGAAAAGTAACGATTACATCTGACAACTGATTTTACATCACACACAGCATTACTGCGGTTAGCTGGTAGAAGACAGATCTCTATCGTAGGCTAAATGTCTATAGTTTCTACCGTGTACCATTTATTTCGCGCATTCCTACCACGAAGTGTAAGTTTCATCAAAAACATGGCATCATTTTCAGCTACCTGATCTGGAGGATGGGCTGGATGGGCTTCACAAACTTGTGAATGGACTGTAGTATTTAAAAAAAAAAAAAGAATTGCCAAAAAATGCTTTTGGGTGTACTACTGAGGGGGAAATGGCTTTTATTTTCAAAAACTGCAAAATAAATATTTTGTTAATAAAAAAAAAAATGTTAAAAGAAATGGATGTTGTTTTTTTTTAACTAAAGACTCAACCCTCATAAGGTCCTTTAACTTTATGACAGATAGTATCCGGTAGTAATTCACGTAGATAAATCTAACAAGGTTGAGTCATGTTCCCAGGACGGGTTCTTCTCTGTTGAAACTTTTCATCTTTCACCCAAAAGACTTACGAAACATTTCAACAAAGAAGAATCCGTTCAGAGGACCTGACTCAACTTTGTTATAACTATTTTAAATCATTTAATTACACAAACTATTTTTTTACGTGACATCAACCTGAAATAAAATTTTAAGTGAATTTAATTTGATTTTTAAAAGTTCCAAATTTTTAATTTGAAGTGCAAAAACTGACATTTCAATAATCATTTTCTATCCAAAAAAGTTCAATCTGGTCCTCTGGACATGTCCAGAGGACCAGATTGAACTTTTTTGGATTTTTCTACCTGGATTATTGAGCATGCATCAGGAAATCATTTTCTATATTTGTAATTATAGTATTGACCTTTGACAGGGGAGTGAAGGAAGCCATTTATGAGAGAGAAACCATCTTTAAACAGAGGAGGTGGTCTCAGATTCCAGCTTTCAAAAACATATAATGCCGCTTTAGGACTGATACCCAGCCAGTTTCGCACCTATCAGGAATGTCAACCATGTGACCAGAGTGGCCCCTCTGTGGGTGGGACTAACAAAGACCCTAACGATCCTCTATTGTGAAGAGTGAGAGGTCAATCTGCATGTGTCAATCTACATTATGCAAGCTTACAGAACACCTCTGCTTTACTTGAATCCCACACTCGTTTCTTTGAATTGAGAAAGCTCTTCGGATGAGAAGCGAAACGTCTTCAGGTACAAATAAAATCCAGTTGTTTTGTTTTTTAACTTTTTTTTAACTTACCATGTCCTGGATGACTGAGAATCTTCATCTGAGTATTGACTTTTGTGACCCCCAAAGAGTTGGGAGTTCAATACCACCAGCAGTCACATGCCAAAGTGTTCCTGGGCAAGACACTGAACCCTTCATTGCCTCCAATGTGTGTCCCATCAGTGTATGAATGTGATAAAGCACTTTGTATAGATCTAGTAAAGTGATGCATGAATGGATAGATGAGGGCACAGATTGTAAAGATCTTTGAGCATCTTGATAAGATAGACAGGTGCAACAGAAGTGCGGTCCATTTACCATTTACCATATTTACTAAAGTTACCGGAGTGTATGGTCATGTATGGGATTTCAACAAAGATAGAAACAGAAATTGTTCTTAAAAAGTATGACTTTTATCAGTAAAGTATCTCTGAAAATACACTTTATGTCATATTCTCACTTTACATTGGTAACTTTGAATTTTCTAGGTGAGTGAGAGTGAATGGTTGTCTCATTTGTGGCCTTGTGATGCACTGGAGACCTGTCCAGTGTGTCCCCCACCTAGTGACGGCTTGATATGGGCACCAGTGACCCCCATGACCCGAAAAGGAAGATCGGATAAAGATAAAGGATGGATGAATATTTATCCAATGCATTTTAAAAACAATTGCCGTCAAAAGCCAGAAGGACACTGTTTTTGCCCAGATCTCTGAGACACCAACATGTCTTATGAACAACCGCACTGAATGTAACAAACTTCACAGAACATAAGCATCTTGTACATGGACAGTGAATAGTTTTTCCCTAAACGGAGGTTGTTGAAAGAGCTTTCTACAACAGATATTAATTAATAACCTTTCCACAGAACTAAGCTTCAGGCAGTTGCCATTTGCAGACAGCTTAGCATGCACAAGAAGACAAATGATGGGGGTCTTTTTTCAATACAGAGATATGATAATGGCAAACAACTGAGCTTCTTAAAATGTACTCTATAAAAAAGATACGACCTCCAGATGTGAAAGTGAATTAAACCCTTCTCTTTCCTAACAAAACATCTGTCCAGGACTTTTAAAAACATTGCTAGTACATCCTTTTTAAATGACGAAGACATAACTTCTCAGCAGTTTCGCTTCATCCACAGCAGCAGTCTTCCGGTTAACACGCTGCTGAATGTAAACAGGTAATTTAAGCTGCTGTCTCGTATAGAAAAACAGCAGGAACTCCTTCCCTGCTCCGATGCCTCGCAGTTTTTCCACGACGTTTGTGATTTTGTCCAACTGTTAAAAACTGGAAGCAGGCGATCTGCTTATCGTTACACCAAGCGGGCGAAAATTAAACACTCCAAACACAAGTGGGTATTAACACCCAGAGAGCAATTAAGCACAATGTGGTTGCGTGAGCAGTTCCCTGCTTTGCACCAGGTAGGAGATGTAGCAGACAGAGCTCGCACACTTTAGAGGGTAATCGGCCATGTTATCTGTCGAAAAAACACTGGGACTCCAAATGTGCACAGGTGCTGTCCTCAGCTGTGCTGTACTGCTTAATTGAGCAGACCTCTTATTTCCTATTCTCCTATAGCTGCAATTACACCCTCACAAAAACACAGTTGGCCGCTTATGGCCTTTGCAGGAGGTATGACGTGCAAGGTGAGCGCTGCTCAAGTTAAAGAGATGAACAGCAACTCTGCGCATCAGTTTAGGCAATAAAACTGCATATTCTTAAACTGTTTAAAGCAAACAAAAAGACTTAAAAACATATAAGTGTTTGGGTTGACCACAATGACAAGAAGCTATTAAAGGACAAGTTTGGCCGCTCAATACATGAATAAAAATAAAGGCATCACCTACCGCCTTATCATACCAGAGTTAGACTAATGAGGCAGTCACACTGCAGACAAATGTGTCCTAAATCTGAGTTTTGGGCCATATGTAACCTATATCTGATGTACTTTCATATGTGGTATTAAAATAGATACAGACTTGATGTTTTTTTTAAGCAGAGGGCATATTTCATATGACTTTTACATCATTAAAGAAAGGGTATGCAGATCGAACAAATGTAGATATTGATTCCAACAACATGCGGTTTGAAGCTTGGAACTCCATACGCTCTAGTTTTGACCAGATGAAGCTCCCTGGATGGAAACAAAAACATCTTCAACTATAGAACAGTAGTAGTCCAGTAGAGTTATTTATTTTTACTTTAGATCTGTCATGTTAATGACCCCGAACCAAAGACAAGCACGTTAGGCTAATTGGTACCTTGAAATTGCACCTAGGTGTGCGAAAATAGTCGTTTCTATGTGGCCCAGTGATGGACTTGTGATCTGTCCAGGGTGTCTCCCGCCTCTTGCACAGTGACTGATGGACATGGGCACCAGCAGTGGTGGGCACAGCTAACCAAACAGTTAGCTTTGCTAAAGCTAAAAATTTGCTGAAAATAATTTATCTTCGCTAAAGCTAAACTGCTAAGCAGGTTAAAAAATATATATATAAAATTGTGGAATGGCATGCCTTGGATATTTCCTCTTGACATGTGACTTCAAGTTATCACTTGTCCCTTGATGATAGTCTTCTTGAGCTGGAACGTGATTCAGGCCCAAAAAATCTGATCTGACCCGGCCCCAGCCCTTAGCTATCATTTCCGAACCCCACCCGACCAGACGAATTAACAGTAATTACAGGTCTGAACCTCCATAAAAAAAAGACGTTTTTAATTACGCTTGACCTCTTATATAGTTATTAACAGTCAGTGGACCCACGATAAAGTTAGTTTTACGTTGGACATTTGAGCTCCATGGCTTCAGTTGAAGAGTAATTTTTTTTCCATGCTAAATTTATACATTTTTTTCACACTTTTTTATAGCTTCAATAATGAAGAATCACGAGAGGCTTGTATCAAACATAAAAAATATATAAATTAAATTAATAAATAATATTAATAAATAAAAACAGCTTCTAAATTCTAAAAATTTGTCAAATCCAGATGCAGAAAGGGAAGACAGAGAACAAGTACGTAAGAAAATAAGTACGTACGTAAAAACGTAATTACACAAGCATGTAAGTACACAAGTACGTAAGTAAGTATGTAAGGACGTAAGAAGGTATTTAAGTACATAAGTACGTATGTATTTACACAAGTACGCAAGTACGTAAGAACGCAAGTAAGTACACAAGTATCTAAGTAAGTACATAAGTAAGTACACAAGTGTGTAAAGAAGTAAGGATGTAAGAACTTAAGTACATAAGTACGTACATATGTAAGTAAGTACACAAGTACATAAGGACGTAAGAACACAAGTAAGTACATAAGTACGTATGTAAGTACACAAGTACGTAAAGATATAAGAACGAAAGTAAATACAGGTCCTTCTCAAAAAATTAGCATATTGTGATAAAGGTCATTATTTTCCATAACGTAATGATAAAAATGAAACTTTCATATATTTCAGATTCATTGCACACCAACTGAAATATTTCAGGTCTTTAATTGTTTTAATACTGATGATTAAGGCATACAGCTCATGAAAACCCAAAATGCCTGTCCCATAAAATTAGCATATCATGAAAAGGTTCTCTAAACAAGCTTTTAACCTAACCATCTGAATCAACGACATAACTCTAAACACCTGCTAAAGATTCCTGAGGCTTTTAAAAACTCCCAGCCTTGTTCATTACTCAAAACCGCAATCATGGGTAAGACTGCCGACCTGACTGCTGTCCAGAAGGCCATCATCGACACCCTCCAGCAAGAGGGTAAGACACAGAAAGAAATTGCTGAACGAATAGGCTGTTCCCAGAGTGCTGTATCAAGGCTCCTCAGTGGGAAGTCTGTGGGAAGGGAAAAGTGTGGCAGAAAACGCTGCACAACGAGAAGAGGTGACCGGACCCCGAGGAGGATTGTGGAGAAGGGCCGATTCCAGACCGTGGGGGACCTGCAGAAGCAGTGGACTGAGTCTGGAGTAGAAACATCCAGAGCCACCGTGCACAGGCGTGTGCAGGAAATGAGCTACAGGTGCCGCATTCCCCAGGTCAAGCCACTCTTGAACAAGAGACTGCGTCAGAAGCATCTTGCCTGGGACTGCTACTGAGTGGTCCAAAGTTATGTTCTCTGATTACAGTAAATTTTGCATTTCCTTTGGAAATCAAGGTCCCAGAGTCTGGAGGAAGAGAGGAGACACAGAATTCACATTGCTTGAGGTCCAGTGTCAAGTTTCCACAGTCACTGGGGTGTCATGTCATCTGCTGGTGTTGGTCCACTGTGTTTTATCAAGGGCAGGGTCAATGCAGCTAGCTATCAAAAGATTTTGGAGCACTTCATGCTTCCATCTGCTGAAAAGCTTTATGGAGATGAAGATTTCATTTTTCAGCATGACCTGGCACCTGCTCACAGTGCCAAAACCACTGGTAAATGGTTTACTGACCATGGTATTACTGTGCTCAATTGGCCTGCCAACTCTCCTGACCTGAACCCCATAGAGAACCTGTGGGATATTGTGAAGAGAAAGTTGAGAGACGCAAGACCCAACACTCTGGATGAGCTTAAGGCCACTATCGAAGCATCCTGGGCCTCCATAACACCTCAGCAGTGCCACAGGCTGATTGCCTCCATGCCACGCCGCATTGAAGCAGTCATTCATGCAAAATGATTCCCGACCAAGTATTGAGTGCATAACTGAACATGATTATTTGAAGGTTGGCGTTTTTTGTATTAAAAACACTTGTCTTTCATTGGTGGGATGAAATATGCTAATTTTTTGGGACAGGCATTTTGGGTTTTCATGAGCTGTATGCCATAATCATCAGTATTAAAACAATTAAAGACCTGAAATATTTCAGTTGGTGTGCAATGAATCTGAAATATATGAAAGTTTCATTTTTATCATTACATTATGGAAAATAATGACCTTTATCACAATATGCTAATTTTTTGAGAAGGACCTGTACACAAGTATGTAAGTATGTGAGTAAGTACACAAGTACATAAGTACGCAAGTACACAAGTATGTAAAGACGTAAGAACGTAAGTAAATACATAAGTACGTAAGTATGTAAGTACACAAGTACACAAGTACGTAAGTATTTAAGTAAGTACATAAGTAAGTACATAAGTATGTACGTACATACATATACATTCAAACATTCATGGGCTGCTGTTGATATGCTATATTATTTTACGTTATTAGTGTTTAGCATATATCTTAGATCTTTTAGCGTACCATTTGATGTTTGTTTAGTGTATGTCTTAGATCCTTATTTACTGTTTCTTATTACACTTTATATTTTTGCTATTTTTGGATGTCAATGGGACCTTGTGTACATAATTTCATTCCACCTCATGTACAACATGTGATGCGAATGACAATAAACTTGAACTTGATGCATACATGCATATAATAAAAGTTATTATATTTCATTGAAAAAGTTTAAAAGCAGCAAAATAAATAAAATAGAAAAAAGGACACCGAATTATAATTCAGTCAAATCATGGTAAAACTGAGAAATTACATTTTTTAAAATCTGAACAGTAGGTTATGAGCTATTATAACACACACACACAAGCATGCACGCACACACATGCAATTGCTCCATGATTACATGGTTTGATCTGGATGATTCCCAACCTAACTGACTTTTATTGACTGATGTTGACATTTTAAGAGCTGACACGGGTTATACAGAGACCATGGCAGCAAACAAAGATGAATCCTGAGATGTTTAAATATATTCTTGCAGTTTGTCACCATTTATACCATGACTTATAGTTGGGACACTCAAAGTCTACAGATTTATAGATTTGTAAAAAAAAAAAAAGATGCAGAGTTTGATGGCAGACTTTAAAGCTTGGACAACAAGATGCTTTTAAACTGAAAGCAGAATGCAGTTCACAGTCTGCGTGCACAAAGCAAGAATTATATCTCAGTTGAATCCATCATTCTGGAATATAAACAAGGACAAAAAGGACAGTGACACACGCAGTAAATCTGTGCCACAGTCAGATGATAGACACTTTTTGCTCCGAGCCGCTGCGCTCGTGCATCAGCATGAGTCACGTGTTTCCTTCAGTGGATCTCTGAGTTTTTTTCCCAGCTAGACGACGAGCCCACTCTGTGCTGTAAAGTGGCTCTGATTGCACGGAGCCAATTCTCCACCACCTTTACTCGTTTTCTGCTGCACACTACCACTCCTCCCTGTCAGCAGCAGCATTCCAAGCCGTCAGATCAAATCTGGTCATCGCAGGAGCAAGATGATATGTCAGATTAAATATGTATGGGTGAATTAGGGCTATCTCAAGTATTATATCATTTAAATTCAAATCGCTCCATCGCTCCGTACCGTCTCATTACGATGCTTGAAAAATTAGCAGATAAAAACAGTCACACAGGCCTGATATTAAGGCTAATTGAACCCCTTGAATTTCTCTTTGACTCTCCTAACACTTTATTGTAGTAAATGAAGAAAAGCTACCTATCAAAGCAGCTTCATAAAAAGGGTTTGATCTGAACGGAGATGTCCACCTTTTAAAAAAGAAAAAAAAAAAACACCACCACCTTCTCCCAAATTAAACTTCAAAGTGAAAACCCCTCCGGAGGATATTTCAGAGACAGATATATCGGAGGACCTTTGTGTCTCTCGTTCAAACACGCTACACAGCAGGTCTCTTGGCTTTCGCTGATCACTGGATACATGCTTGTCTTTTTTATACAAAATCCAGATAATGTTTGACATTTCCCGCCCAACGGGAGTAAAGATATGGGGTTAACCTCGCAGTGCCGCCTTCCAGACCAGCCAGAGTTATTTAGCATCATACGCAAAACTACAAGCAGCACATACTCTGTGTTTAACTGTAAAACAGACGAGTTATGCTCATTTATCAAGATTTTTTTGTCAAAAATCAAAAAGGAAAATAAAGATTTAGCATTCTTTGAAAAAAACAAACTGAGACTATAAAAGTAAACTATAATAAAACTCATGCATGATGTATTTTATATCTGTAAAATGTAACTAGAACAATGTAGAGAAACTGAAATTTCAGTGAAAATACAGAGTAAAGTGTTTACAATTAAACCATTATCTGAATTAGTAGTTAAAACTGGCAAAACAGAAGCTAAAATCTGCAAAATAGTTGCTAAAAGTTAAATGTAGCAAAACTATAGCTAAATGTAGTCAAGCCTAAGCTAATATAGCCAAACCATTGCTAAATATAGCCAAACCTAAGCTACTGTATCAAAGCCATAGCAAAATATAGCCAAATCATTGCTAAATGTAGTCAAACCTATGCTAATGTGGCCAAATTATAGCAAAATATTGCCCAGCTTAAGCTAAGGTAGTCAAATCATTGCTAAATGTAGCCAAACCTAAGCTAAATATAGGCATATCATAGCTAAATGTAGCCAAACCTAAGCTAAATGTAGCTAAATCATTGCTACATGTAGCCAAACCTAAGCTATTGTAGCCAAGCCATAGCTAAGGTTGTTTTCACACCTGATAGTCCGGTAGACTCGGTTCAGTTGGGGACCAATATTCATAACATTTTGTTTACATTTGAGCTGGTGCATTTGCATTCACACTGCACTGAGCAGTCGAGTCAACCTGTTCGAATCAACCTGTTCCCCCACTCACCTGTGGTGGTGCTGTACCAAGAACTACTGAAAGAAACGACACAAAAACCTCTGAAGACACGTCTTCTTCCTCTTCTTCTTCTGGAAATAAAAACAAAAACGGAGTGGCATCAAGTTTTAGCAGTTTTAGGAGTAATATTTTGTAATTTTTCAAAAATGGACTCAGCATGAGCAGAAGATGAGGCAGAAGACCATGGAGAATATTGTTTTTCACACAAGGCAGCTGACAGCTCCATATGAGGTAAGAGAAATGTGTGTTTTTTTGCCCTGCGCTCTACTCCACTTCTTGCTTGTGGAGCGGGGCCCGGTCTGATTGCATACACACTGTACTCGAACCGCGCTGGAGTTTTCTTCTACCGGACCGAGACCTAGGTTTTAGCCCGGCCGGGCCAGAGTTCGTCTTTTTGTTCCGTGACAGAGTTCGATGGCGCATTCACACCTCCCCAAACGAACCGGACTTCCTAGGAAAATGAGCTAAAGTTTAATTAAAGCAGACTAAACAGGGCTGGTGTGAATGCAGTCTAAATGTAGCCAAATCAAAGTAAAATATAGCCAAACCTAAGCTAAATGTAGCCAAAGCATTGCTAAACGTAGCCAAATCTAAGCTAAATGTAGCCAAAGCATTGCTAAACATAGCCAAACCTAAGCAATTGTAGCCACATCATTGCTAAATGTAGCCAAACCTAAGCTGAATGTAGCCAAACATAAGCAAACTGTAGTCAACTCATACCTAAATGTAGCCACACCATGTTTAAATGTAGCCAAACCTAAGCTAAATGTAGCCAAAACCAGGTTTAAATGTAGCCAAACCTAAGCAATTGTAGCCATATCTAGGCCTGTCAGGATAACAAATTTTGCTGGGCGATTGTCTCAGAAATTATTGCGATAAACGATAATATTGTTTGAAATTTGACAATAATTAGTAATTAGTGTCAAATTTAAGAAAAAAAATATTGGTTCATTTTTGTGCATAGTATCATTTTTGACCACTGGATGGCAGTATAAGACCGTTTGAATCGAAGGATGGATAGTGAGGGAGCGAGCAGTGTGTCTCTAAGAAAAATGGGAGAGAGGCCCCTTGACGTGACATAGGCTGTCTTTCTTTCCTTTTCTTTCGGTTCTCAAAATGGCGAACATTAGTGTTGTAGTCCTTGAGACCGGTCTCAAGACCACTTTTTGATGGTCTCGATCTTGTCTCGGACTCAACCGCATTTGGTTTCGGTCTTGTCTCGGTCATTGAGGACTCAGGATTTTATTTCAAGACCAGTCAAGACCACAACTGTGGAAATATCACTAAATTGCCAGAGTGTTGTCCAGTTTATTTGTTAACATCTTTGCTTTTATTGGATGCAAACCATACTGGTTCAAATCTAAGAGATAACGTGACTCATTGCTAAATACCTTTTTGTTGCTGATGTCACGTCCACCCTCTTTCACTCGCACTCGTCACTCGGAGTGAGAAGTGATTGAGAAGATGTCTGACATATCAGTTATAAAATTTGGCTATTTAATAAATAATATACTTGTAACTAATATCCATTTATGTAACATTTTAGGTGTATATCTACTACTTTATTGAAACCACTGAGCAACTATATGGTTATCCTTGGTGTTGAGTTCAGACTTATGAAGATTGTTTTGCCAGTTTTTTTAGACTTGGCATGTGATGAAACTGCTTCCAGTTTAACAGTTGTGTAATTTTATTGATGAATCGCATGAAGATAGACCACTGAATGTCTGATTTCTTTATGTAGCTTTGAAATTTTATAAAGGCTGATATATTCATTCAAAAGCAAACAAAGTTGTAGTATGTAACTTTTATAAAAAAAAAATTTTGTAATAACATTTTATATTTTACTTGAGGTCTTGGTCTCGACTTGGTCTCGGACCCTAAAAGTCTTGGTCTTGGTACACTCTGGTCTTGACTTGGTCTCAGGTTAGATGGTCTTGAACACAACACTAGCGGACGCTCAATGTTATTTGAGCTATTTAACATAGCATTTTTCCACACAAAGCTTTTAATTTAAAAAATCCTTAAACAACTTCTCAGCTTCTTTTTGCAGAAAAAAATTTTTTTTACATGAAGGCACGGCGTTCAACCGTGAATTTTGGATCTTCGACAAGACAGAGGTTTTTTCCCCAAGGTTGGCCAGATAGCTTAGCTCGTAGCTTACCTTCTCAGCTTAGCTGTTTTTAACGATCCAAAAACACAATTTTGGACAAATAAAACTGATTTTAAAGAGAAAAGAGGGGAGGGGTCAGTGAAGAGCACAGAAGTTGAGCCTTTTGTCAACCGGTGTCTTCAGAAGAAAGAGAGACACAAAGGAACAATAAATTCGATAAATGAAAATGAGGTCGGTAATTTTCATTAATCATGCAATTAATTGATTTATTGGTTATTACGACAGGCCTAGCCAAACCTAAGCTAAATGTAGCTAAACCTTGTTTAAATGTAGCCAAACCATAGAAAAATGTAGTCAAACCATAGAAAAATGTAGTCAACTCATAGCTAAATGTAGTCAAACCATAAAAAAAATGTAGTCAAACCATACAAAAATGTAGCCAAACCATAGAAAAATGTAGCCAAACCATAGAAAAA
>NC_056520.1:15049390-15052957 GCF_014905685.2 Nematolebias whitei
AAAATGTAGTCAACTCATAGCTAAATGTAGCCAAACCATACAAAAATGTAGCCAAACCATACAAAAATGTAGCCAAACCATACAAAAATGTAGCCAAACCATAGAAAAATGTAACCAAACCATACAAAAATGTAGCCAAACCATAGAAAAATGAAGCCAAACCATAGAAAAATGTAACCAAACCATACAAAAATGTAGCCAAACCATAGAAAAATGAAGCCAAACCATAGAAAAATGTAGTCAAACCATAGAAAATGTAGTCAAATCATAGAAAATGTAGTCAACTCATAGCTAAGTGTAGTCAAACCATAGAAAATGTAATCAAACCATAGAAAAATGTAGCCAAACAATAGAAAAATGTAGCCAAATCATAGGAAAATGTGGTCAAACCATAGAAAAATGTAGCCAAGCCATAGAAAAATGTAGTCAACTCATAGCTAAATGTAGCCAAACCATACAAAAATGTAGCCAAACCATACAAAAATGTAGCCGAACCATGGCTAAATGCGGTGATCTTTGGCATATTTTCTTTATGAACAAAGGTGAATCAAAAAAGTGCAAAAGGTACAAATAGTAAAAGTCACAGAAGACAATTTATGATCATGCTGATCATTTTCACATGTGAAACGTTAAAACAGCATCAAGTTTGAAGAAGTAGTTTGACAGCAAAAGGTGTAAAAAAGAAACTAAACGGGAGAAGAATGTGAACGCTGACTCAGCATACACACTCCTAAAGCAACTATATTCTTTTCAGAGCATCTGCTGTTTGACTTCTTTCCCATTGTGACGTCACAAACTGATCTGATCCTTCAGCGCGATCGCTTACAGAAGTGTTTCGCCGTTTCCTTCACTGCCACCCTCTCCTCACTGAAGGTCAAACAGCGTCTGTAGAGCCTTCTAAGTCGTCCTCAAACAAATTACTGGCAAACAGCCGCACTTCGACTCCTGCTCCTTAAGGTGAGGTATTAGCAAAGCTTATTTATTTTCATTTCCGCGGCTTTTATTTGCTCCTTTCCCCTGTGGTAAAGCAAAGGCTGATTTCTGCCATGATTCCCTCTTTAATTTTAATACCCATTTCACTCATCACACAGACATTAGCCACCCCCCACCCCTCCAAACCCCTCTATATTTTTGAAATAATGTAACTTGAGCTCACACAGGAACACGAGGCGACAACAGGGAGGACTATAAACTAGCTTTATTTCTCTTTTTTTCTACCCTCCCTGCAGTTAATTGGTGTACAGCCATGTGCATACATGATAACAGTGGATCCCCCACCCCCTCATGTACACACACATACCTCCCCAACAAGGAAAAAAAAAAGGGAGGTTAATTAATGTAAGGGGTTGCGTGTTCACCGTGATGCAAAGTTTAGTGCACTGCCGCTGCCGCCACCTCCTCCCCCTCCTCCTCTCCATCAATCCCCCTCCCCACCCCACATCCCCTGCCGCCTTAAGAGCCTTGATTCTTCGCTAATGACCTAGTTCTTTTAATGAGCGGTATTAACCCCTGGCTACAGTCGCCCAGGTCTTAATTGTCAAGCCAGGCTGAAACGCAGGAGACGATTCCCTCGCCCATCAGCAGGTAGAGGCAGACATTAGCACGCCTCATCACTAGGGCCTCAGGAACAAATAATGAAAAAAAATAAAGAAAGAAAGAAAACAAAAAAAAAGAAATACATTAAATTAAATGTTGCCCCGGTAACTGGCAGGCCACTGCCATCAACTAAGTTACCCCACCCCCCCTACCTTTGTGATGATGGCAGTGATGATGATCACCCACCCCCTTTACCCATATCTCATTTTTTGGACCGTCTCCTGCTGCGGCCAGAGAGGGGAGGAGACACCAAAAAAAAAAAAAAAAAATATATATATAATCAGAGCGTGTTCTGCTTAAAAAAAACCTGCAAACTCATTAAGACATATGGGGGGGGGGGGGGGGGGGGGGAGAAAGCAAACCGGGTCCTTTCATTTACAGAAAATATGATTAAAAATTCCCCTTTATGTTGCACCCAAGAGGTGTGTTTTAAAATTCAAACACTATTTACTATTAAGCACAATATAAAATAAATCCAATAACGAGATATAGAAATATAGACGCCTAATTAGCGCGAGGACGCCGCGTAGCCTCATGAAACACTAATGGCTTTAATGAAGAAAAGTCCAAAATAGAAAGATGTGCATTCAGATGAAGGTGTTCGCAGCCGCTCTATAGTCGGACAAAAATCAAATAATAAAAATTAAAGGCCTAAATTCCTTGGAGGAACGCAGATCGTTTTCTGAAATCTGTTGGCACCTATCAGAGTCCATGCTCAATAATCCAGGTAAAAAAATCCAACAAAGTTAAGTCAGGTTGTCTGGGCAGGTTTTGTATTGAGACACTTCAACATCCATCCAAAGGACTTCATCAGTCTGAGGAGCCACAAACAAACTCAGTCCACAAACAGCACACTCATAGTGGGCCAACCAGTTTGATGGTGATGAGATTTTTTTTTCCCCCCCGTTGACTCCTCTGAGACAGCCATAGCCAAAGTGGTTCAAAACATCAAAGTTCATGCGCAATAATCCACTGTTAGCACCTAAAGTATGTGTTAAGGATGACTCTCAGCTACAACCACACTCAATCAGAGCTTCATATCTTTCAATCTGACTGAGACAGAGCCAACGTTATACTCCCTGAGGTCAATTAGCTGTGGTGGCCATTTTGAATCGACCTGACTTTTAAAGTTAATCAGTTGTGGATGTTCATTTAAAGATTACTTAGACTAAGTTGTATTAAAATGTGTCTAAATATTTTTGCAAACACTACAAATGGACATGCACACACAAACACGGTGAAAACGTGAGGGTCTATTAAACTGTTTAACCTTTTTTTTTTTACTAAATCACTTTTTTATGTGACATTTTATGTTCACATTTTGGCTTAAATAAATATTTGGTAAAAAAATAAAATAAAATAAAAAAAATCAAGTACAACAACAACAAATCGTACATTGTTCCCTATAAAATCCAGAACACAAGTGGTCAGATCAAATACGAGAAAAAAATAAAACTTTGGCAAAGTGAAAAACAAACACTTGGTCCAACTGGGAGGAAGACAGTGAGATTAACCGCCCCCATTGACCAAATATGGGCGTGTGCCGCACCCTAACACTCATCTTGTTAGGAAATGAGTCCATTTCCCATTAGGATGCTGCTGCTCTGCCTTTACAGCTGGGAGTATTAGTAGCAATAAACCTTACTGTCAATCTGCAGGAGGGTGGAGAGTGTGTGTATGTGTGTACACTGTCAGTTAATTTGTGCATTTCATTTCAGACTGTGCGTACGTGTGCGTGCGAGGAGAATTAGGAGCCGGCGGACTCGGCCAGAGTTCGGGTCGTTGCGGTGACAGCCCGTTGGTCAGATCAGGAGAGGGGAGACCTTGACCCGAGCTGTCCAACCAGCAACAAGCCCTGCAGCACTGGGACCAGAATGACAAGGGCAACAGGAAGGGCGACTGAAACCCCCCACCCCCTTACCAAACACACACACACACACACACACACACACACACACACACACACACACA
>NC_056520.1:15052967-15060121 GCF_014905685.2 Nematolebias whitei
ACACACACACACACACACACACACACACACACACACACACACACACAGGAACACTGCTGATGCAAGCACAAAGGTTAGGCACAGAAACGCCTCAAAATACAAGTTGTCAGTCTGATAAAAGAAATAACAGAAATCCCTAAAAAGTGAAAAATATAAGCCTAAAAGACTAGGAGTTCTGAGACACGTATTGTACACCTGACATGCAAGTCAGCCCTGTCCGTTTGATGTACGTTCTTGCTTGTTTCACATGAAAGTTTTTTTTACTTGTCCAGCCTGCAAGGGGGTGGACACAGATCTGACTCAACAGCAGCCACAGGAATGGATGCATCATCTAGTCACCGTCTGGTTGGTTGGCCTCTTCTTGCAGGCAGTCTGAGATTGTAGTTCCCAACATCAAGTCAAAGAAAACAACTCCTCTTTGCATCAAGCAGCTCATTGTGTTCACTCCTGAAGTCCCTCAGGTGTCAGCAACGAATTGCATGTCAGACAGCAACCTCTCTCTAAAACAACATCCTGCACTGCCAAATAATTTTCCAATTGAAGTACATTCACTGAGAAACAGTTTATAGACTACAATAAGACAGATAGATAAATGTAAATGGACTGTACTTATATAGCACCTTTCTATTTAGTCAAGATACTCAAAGCACTTTACAATATAGCACTATGCACTCATTTACCCATTCATACAGCACTCTTCTACGTCTCTACAAAGCTAATCTGAAACCGTCTACTAATCAGTGCTTTAGATCACATTTGTACATCAATGGGACACACATCAGAGGCAATGAGGGGTTCAGTGTCTTGCCCAGGGACACTTCAATATGTGACTGCTGGTGGAATTAAACCCCCAACTCTCATATTGGAAGACGATTGCTTTAACTACTCAGCCACAGCTACACCAAAGGCAAATCTAGATTCCTAGGTATTTTTGTAATTTTTTCTTTTGTTATAATCCCCTTGACCCTGTCTATTCTCTCAGTTTCTGCTACCGAATAGTATCCCCAAAGCATGAAGCTGCCCCCACCACGCTTCACTGTATGAATGGTGTTAGACGAGTGGTGCATGGTTTCCTGCAAACATGGTTTGTCATTCAGGCCCAAGACTTCTATCTTTTTTTTTTTTTTTTATCAGTTGTCTTTTGGTGTATAATATCCAAGGAGTGGCTCCCATTTGGCCACTCTACCGTATAGACCTGACTGGTGGAATGCTGCAGAAATGGATGTACAGTAGTCCCTCACTTATCGCAGGGGTAATGTTCCAGACACCCTCATGATAGATGAATATCCGCGAAGTAGGGACGTTATATTTATTTTAGTATTTAAATATATTTTAAGGCTTTATAAACACTTCCCACACTCTTGTAATGTTCTTAATGTTCTAAACACTCCAAAAGGGCACAGAGAAAGAGAGCAGACAGACCGATGCTATGATTACTGAGCCAATCAGCGGCCGGGATATGGGCGCAGATTGGCTCAGTAACCATAGCATGTATCGTGTACAAGCATATGTTGAAAACCCGTGAAACAGTGAGTCCGCAAAAGTCGAACCGCTAAGTACTGAGGGACTACTGTACTTATAGAAGGTCTTCCTCTCCACAAAGGCCAATAATGGAGCTCTGTCTGCATGGCTTTTGAGGTTTTGGTCATGTCCCAGACTAAGGCCCTTCCACCCCAATTCCTCATTTCTAAGAATCAAATTGGTGACTCCAGACATTTTTCGTTTACATAGGCCACTGTGCTCATTGAAACCCTCAACAGTGCAGAAATATGTGCCTCGATACAATCGTGACTAAGAGGTCTACAGACTCAAGAGTCAGAGTTCCTTGGACTTTATGCCTCGGTATTGGCTATGACATGCACCTTTAACTATGGGACATAGTAAACAGGTGTACCTTTCCAAATTTTTTGTCCAGTCTGCTCAATTCACCACAGCTAGACCTTAATCAACCATTAGAAACATCAGAAGAATGACAAGTGGAAACCGGATGCGCCTGAGCTTTACTCTGAGTGTCAATTCAAAGGCCTTGAACACTTTTGTACATATTTTGTCTTGTAATTTTATTAAGTGAGCCAAGATTTTAAACAAACTTTTTTCACTTAGTCAATAGCTACCATTACAATACTTTAGCATTGTATTATTGTATTATGGGGTCTTGTGAAATGAATTTTTATAGGGGGAACAAATAAATATAGTCCTTTTGGAATAAGGTCGTACCATAAAATGTGGGAAAAGGTGAAGCGCTGTAAGTTCAAAGAATATGCTGTAAAGTATCTTAAATGTCTTCTGCTCACATTGCATGTAATTCATGGAAAGAGAAAAAAATAAAAATGCGGCCTTTTCTGTGCCATAAATTTCTTTTAGGGCTCTGTGCTCCAGAAGCAATGACACTGTACTTTTGTCAGGTTCGTCTTCCAAAAGCAATAAATGAGTATATCCTGCCTAAATGGGAAGTCTAAGAACCGTCACGGTAAATTTAAGGGGGGTAGATCCGTGGATGCCTCAGGAGCCACCAAATGTCTTTCCTTAAGCCCTCGGCATCCAGGGTGGGGGAAGGAAAAGAGAGGACTATTTCCTTCCTTCCTCCTTACCCCCACCTTTTCATTTCTGTTTGAAGTAACGCAAGATGAAACCATGTCAGGGCCAACATTACTGCCATCATCACTACGATCATCATCATCACGGCTGTCGACAGCATCATAGAGACCCCTCCAAGTCATCCTGTAATATCGCCCATCAATTTTCCTCCGTCGTCAGTGCAGGTAATCTGTAATCCATGAGCGCGTTAGAATTAGAATGTCTCCAACAAGTTGGATGTTTCGGCTCGTTGTTTTCCTTGTTTTTGTTGTTCCCATTTTTGTTGCCCTGAAGGCTTTACCAATGCTCTCTATGGCCCAACGTATATTCCTCTGAATTTCAACCTCATCTCCAGGCTAGCTGTGATAGATGGTTATAGGCACACAGCAGTATTGTTTTTTTCTTTTCCCCACTTTTCTAAGCTTCCTCCTACCATGCTGTATTTTACGCCTCTCCTGTACAACCGACAGTGATCAGACTCAGAGGCCTGATTCTCGTGGAGGTAAACTCCGCATTAAAGGCTCCTGTGCATCGTCTGTCACATAACGCTCCCACCTCCTCCTGCTGCTGTTAGCACTCTAAGGTAAGCTGCATTAACCTCGCCAACTGTTATTAAAAAGATGTATTTCCCCAGGTTTCCCTGCTGCACCTCCACACAAACCGAACAAACAAATACCGGTGCGGCATCATAAATTCTCCACACCAGCCGCAGTCGGTCTAATTTCAATCCCAGAGTCACTCGTGGCAGATGAGAGCAGCCGGATGATGCATCGGGGTAAATAAGGCGGGTAAAATTAGCCCCTCCTGTCATCCCCCTGCACCTTTCAAGCCCCCCGAGGCATCCTGGGAAATTGACTGCACGCTAGATTTTCAAAATTAGCCTCTTAATGTTAGCCAGACGAACGGGGTTGGGCAGAGCTGGGGTAATGCTTTTTTCTGTGTCACCCGGAGTGGATTAATTACAAATTTTTCACCTCATTTTGTATTTATATCATTCAGTGTTCATAAAAGGAGAACCTGAAATGACTGAACAGTGAAATACGCAGGTGATGCATGAACCTTTAACCCTTTTTTAACCTCGTCAACCAATTTAGCCTCTACTGCATGAAAAACATCCATTCATTTTGCTTTTTTTATTATAATGTAAGCATCAAATGCGTTTGGCATTCATTTAGCGTTGCGACAAACTGACGGAAAGCAGTTAAATGAAGTCACTAATGCAGATTTTTTTCAATGGCTGTGGCATCAAGGCTCATCAGATCTGCTGCAAACAGAGTCAGTGACTGTGGGCTGATGGAGGTAAGGAGCTGATTCAGCTGGTGAGTGAGGAAAGTTCATTCCTTAACCACATCATTACGACTGAACGGCCTCCAGGTCTCAGCTCCGGTGCTATTCAGGGTTCAGTGAAAAAGCTTTTGTTTGGGCTCCCAGTCGAGACAAATGACTGGAACAGGCCAAGTATCAAAACCAGGCCTAACGCAGACATACTGGAGTCATCAATCTGTGCGGCGCGACCGACACTGTGGACCGCGGTTTATTCTAAACCGACGCGCTGCTCATTTCAAACCTCTTCAGGTGATGTTTGTTGAAGAAGAAAACTGTTGAAGAAGAATCCCCGTTAGGTGATGAAAGTCCACTGCACACAGAGGGAACAGATCTAAAGTTGGCACGAGCAGAGGCAGTTTGGATCTCATGCTCAGAGGGCCTCGTCACATTGTTTGTATTCAACAATACCCCCTGATCACTTTCCAAGGATGGGGAGATTGATTTCCCACCTTCCAGGAAAACGTTGTTTTGGCAGCATTTCAAAACTCTACATCCACAGAAATAGAAAAACCTTCATTGAAGCCATCAAAATGAACTGTTTCCTTCATTAGAGGCCTAGCATTCCTTCATGGAATGCATATTGACCGCCGCGATTCATGCCAGCGTTTCTCACCGAGATCATCTTGTGACATGAACTAATTTAAAGCTCACCTGACAACAGGAAGTGGCACTTATAGCAATCAAGCTGTAAAAGTGTGGATGTTTACGAAGCATTCACACTATTGTGATCCATTTTTCTTCCGTATGTTTGTCGGCGCGATTCGCTTCCCTGCCGTTTTCAAGCTATTTCAACAACTCTTATATCAAAACATTCACCTCGTTCAGGAGAAGGGTGCTATGATTTTTGTTTTTAGTGCAACTTTAGCTTTTTGAAATATTGAGCCTTTTCTGCCATTTTTTTTTTCCCCACAGAAAATGAACTGAGCTCATTTTACATCCTTCAAATCTTTAGATCTGTTTACAGCCTTTTACTGCTCTTTTCACATTTTGTTCTGTTCAGTTTCTTTCAGCTTCCTTGCGCAAATGTAAACTTTTTTCACCTACTTTCAGCTGCTTTGTGCTCCTTTTAGATTATTTCTACTAACTACTGTAACACATTTTTGTGCATAAATAACTTCTTTCAGCTAATTTCAGCTTGTTATGCTCCTTTCAGCTTATTTCTGAAAGTTTCAGCTATTTTTACTATTTCAGCTACTATTTAGCTGTTTTGATGCTAATTTTAGCTTTTACAGCTAATTCAACAATTTATTTAGCTCATTTTAAATAATTCAACAAAAATGTGCTCTCTCCACTTCCTTCTGGTAATTCCAGCTTCTTTCAGCGTTTTTAGTACTTTTCAACAATTTTTGCTCATTTCAACTTTATTCAGATTTTTTTCTTCTTTTTCTTTCGGCTGCTCCCTTGTAGGGGCCGCCACAGTGAACTAAGTCGCACAAAGACTTGGCAGTTATTTTTACGCCGGTTGCCCTTCTTGACGCAACCACAGACAACCAAGCTACCACAGCCCTCTGTGTAGAGCAGAGAGCTGCTATCTAGGACACCCGGAGGAGCAGATGGTGGGGGTTAAGGGCCTTGCTCAAGGGCCCAGAGTGGGACGAATGAGGGTGGGGGCAGGTGTGGGTGCTTCACCTACCCCACCCACATTTTTTGATGTTGACAGTACCGGGGCTTGGACCGGCGATCTTCCGATCACAGGCCCACCTTCTCTAACCTCTGCGCCACCACTCCCCTCAACTTTATTCAGATAATTTCCAATTTTTGGTTTTGATTTCTGCTTCTTTCAGCAAAAATGTTATTTCGGCCTTCTTCTGCTAATTTAAGCTTGTTCTATCTTTTTTTTTTTTAGCAATTTTTAAAAACAATTTTACCTAATTTTAGCTTTTTTCAAATTAATTCACGTTTTTCGTGGTAATTTCTACTACTTTCAGCCTAATTAACTTCTTTCTGCTAATTTCAGCTTGCTACACTCCTTTCAGCTTTTTTCTGTTAGTTCCAACTTTTCTGCAATTTCAGTTACTTTTGAGCCGTTTTGTGCTGAATTTTATTTTTTCAGCAACTTCCACATCTTTTGAGCTCATTTCAGCTCATTCCACCTCCTTCTGGTAATTTAAGCATCTTTCCTGATTTTCTTTGGGATATTTTTCAGCCGTTCTTTACGAATTTCAGCTTTTTCAGATAATTTCTACTTTTTGTGCTAATTTCTGCTTATTTCAACCTAATTGTGCAAACATGTTCTTTCTGCTTTCTTCTGCTAATTTAGGCTTGTTCTTACATTTCAGCTGTTTTCAGCAAGTTCTTGTGCAATAAGCATTCACACTCCAGTTTCACAGGAAATATACTTTCTCTAGTTAGAATTGTTTTAAATGTTAGGACATTTTAATTAACAAACAATATATTATTGTATTAAGGGAAAAAATAAATACAGATTGGACTTTAATAACATCCTGGTTCCCTAAATGTCTTCAAAAGCTTTAAAGGGCTTAAGTGATAACTTGACGAATGACACCATCTTTGTTTTACCTTTAATTTTAAGGTTCTAGTAGATCATGTTCAGTAAGAGTGATGGTAAAAATGGCTCATTCAGTCATGGAGGCTGCATACACCTGATCGTGCATTATCTCTTACCACTCGGATAATCTGTTGTGGATAACTTTCAGCTACTAGCATACCAAAGTTTAACTACCTGTTGGTATAAGTCAACAAGATAGCCAATTTTAAATAAGCAAAGGTTGATGACTTATAGCAGCCATAATGAATTGGGTTGCGTCTAAAAGTTAATCAGTTGTAGATGACCAACGATTGACTGCTTTCTGTAAGTTTTATTAAAATCTAGAAGTTATTCACTTACGGCGGCCAAGATGGTTTGGAGGCAGGGCAGCCGACTCAGGACCTGTAAGTCCTGGGTTCGATCCCCTGTTACTGCACATCTCGTGGTGCGTGTGAGCAGGACACCTCATCCAGAATTGCTCCCTGGGTGCTTACGAAGCTGCCCGCTGCTCCACCTGGGTGTATCCCAGGAGCGATGGGTTAAATGCAGAGAAACAATTTCATCTTTGTATGGGAACATACAATGATGACGACACATAGCACTTTATTTATTATTATTATTACGAGCAAGGTCAATACCAATAGTTAAAGGCAAAATGTAAACACAGATATCACATGATCAGTTAGCACTAAGGGGAACCGTCTCAGTGACTACCACGCCCAATTTTAGCCAAATATATATATATATATATATATATATATAT
>NC_056520.1:15065121-15120996 GCF_014905685.2 Nematolebias whitei
TATATATATATATATATATATATATATATATATATATATATATCTTATATCGGTATTGGTATCGGTTATCGGCCAAATAAGTTTTAATATATCGGCATATCTGATATCGGCCAAAAATCCAATATCGTGCATCTCTACTAGAGATCCTATCTACGAACACACTGTATAGGAGACAAGAGACAGCCTTTGTGGATTCCAATCTGCACCAGGAACCAAGTTGACTTTGGGCCATGGAAGACAACTCTTGCTTTAGGTGTACAAGAACCGGAGAGTCCTTACAAGTACCACTGGCACCTCACCACAGAAAACATCAGGAAATGGATTCCATGAATTGAAAGATCCCTGAAAAAAGTTCAAATGGTGTGCTAAGATACATAACTGGTTGTAACTACCGTACTCTGTGCTCATTTGGTCATCATTATCGACACGTAGGCTCTCATGCTGGTTCATTTTCATTTATAAATCACTCCTTGGTCTGCAACCTTCTTATATCTCCTCCCACATGTCACACCATCAGTGCAGTTACAACATGTGCTCTCAGTACATCATTACCTGCAGCGTTCCCTGAGTGTGGACTGAACTTGGCAAAAAGGCATTTTCCTACTCGGCACCTAGAACCTGGAACACCTTGCAACAAGAACTGAAGTTGTCCACCTTACTTTCTTTAAGAGGTTTCAAACATTTGATTATGTCAGTGGGAAAATTAAGGAAGATATGTTCTTGTTTTTAGTATTTCACCCTGTTTTACAGCACCCTGGTTTATTGTTCTATACACTACTCTTATTTTTACTGGTCTATTGTTATTATTGTTTATTGTTATTGTCTGTATTTTACATGTTCTGTCTGGAATAGGTCGCTCTTGTAAATGAGTCCTCGTAGCTCAATGAGACTAGCCTGTATAAATAAAGATTGAATGAATGAATGAATGAACTGTTTAAGTGGAGCAAATTAAAAACTGAAATTAATTAAAACCCATTATAAAGTATAGATAAGCATTTTACACTTACTTTTCATGTGCATTAGCTTGGAATGCAACTTTTTTGTATAAATCTGTGTGGTCTCTAACAGTTATGAGTTTTACAATGTGACATTGCATTTGACGAACAGAAATGTCTTGATTAATCTATGGCAAATAAGATACGACAACTTTAAGAGTCAGTATGACTGAGAATAAAAAGTGGGTCCTAAAGGTTCTTTAGGTCTGGATCAGATAGTACATTTGTATTCAGTGTTAGGACTGCCCGTTTCCTGGTTCAATGAGAAAGCACTTCCCAATTTTGAGACCAACTTGTGATCCCCTGTAACTTCATTACAGTTGCTTGAAACCATCAATCTGACACAAATGGCAACCAAAAACGACATCCATGTACACTTATTCCCAAAAACTTTCAAACAAGCCACAAAGCAGTCATTTAAAAAAAGGGGGGCATCATCTGGACTAAAATTCACTTCCAACAGTAAACATGCAGATAGAAATCTCAAGAAGATCGTTCCTTCTTGATTGAAACCATTTTAATTATTGTCAAGTTGTTCTTTTCTTTCAGGGTTTGAAGCCCCACACTGATACCTCCCACATGTAAACTTTTATTTCCTTTTTTCCAGTAATCATACAGCGCACCCTGCAAAGTGTTAAGCTGCATTCATCGCATGGATAGGTCTTTGCAGGATGCAAGTCAATGACGAAAAATGAGGATTTTCACACCGTCTTTAGTCCTTGAGATAAGCACCTCAATCCTGCATTTTGGATGTTTACCACCCAAACAGACTCTTCAGTGTAGAGGGATTACCAAACACGAGGGCTCCCTCCGTCAATCCTAATTTACCTCCAAATAAATCCCAAATTTATGAGCATGTTAGGGGACATAATCCAGCCTCCATTTGCTTTTTTGCTGAAAGAGAGCTTACAAACCAGGGAGCTGTTGTCACCAGTGCATGAGTAGGAGGCCAACAAAAAGCAGAGAAACAAAAAAAATGCAAACAACGCCTGTGACGGCGTCTCAAGCGAGGCTGAAGTAGGAGGCAAAATAGGTGGTCTTCACTCTTGTTGGTTTGTCTGA
Source organism: Nematolebias whitei (assembly GCF_014905685.2). Lineage (NCBI taxonomy): Eukaryota > Metazoa > Chordata > Actinopteri > Cyprinodontiformes > Rivulidae > Nematolebias > Nematolebias whitei. The sequence goes on from NC_056520.1 coordinate 15,067,179, forward strand.
TTTATTGATATTTCTCACAGGGGAGCTTTTGTCTTTCGTCAGACTGTCAGGGGGAAGCGGGTGGTAACAGGAGGAGGAGGGGGTCTATAGGCAAACGGGGGGAGAAGAAAAAAAAGTGGTTATTTCTGCTGATAGGGCATATTTTCCATCAACAGTCTCTGGCAGATGAGTGTATGTGATAATACTACTGCCAAGGAAAGTCTTTCAGCTTTTCAGCCTCTGTAAGAATATTTCTGTCTGCACTCCCCACCCCACCTCCAACCCCTCCCTCTCAGCCTTTATAATTTAGTAAACCGAAGTAATTACCGCAGGAGCACGTTCTGTAATTACAAAATGCTCTGTCACGGTCAAGCAGGTAATGGCATCTCTTACTCTGCTGGTAGCGATAACACAGGTGAGACGAATCGTAGAAAACAGATCTGATAGCATTGTTATGGTAAAAGAAAGTCATTATGATCAAGGCTGAAGCTGGAGCTGGAATTGGGGGGGATTATTGACTTGTCTGTTCTGGCACGTGTCCTCTCTTCTTTCTCCACAGGTACAAAGTGCGCTGCTGAACTTCCAGACTCGCATTTATAGATTAGAATAAATTGGTTTGTACCGTTTTGTTAAAGAAAGTAACACCCACGAATGTCATTGAAATAACTTGAAACTGACAAAACTAATACAAAACAAAAAAAAAAAAAGAAAGTTAACTATGGTAATCTGACTTTGCTTTGAATTTTCGGTTCAACAGAATTATAAAAAGAAACGAAGCTGGCATTGACAATAAGGACAACATTCCTATAAGGACGATATTCCTAGGTTCTAGAATTGCACCGTTCAAGGTGGCTGCATGTTGGAGTAGCTGTTACTTTCATTTGTTATGATGTGCAACCATGACAAGGTAGTTTTTACAACCAGGAGCAGCAGATTAGCAACTCAAAGCTCAAATATTACCTCAAATACAGCCCAAGTCTCTATTGAGTTGTAAAGGAGACGCCATGGATGCATCTCCGTCTACCTGGTGGAGGTGCTCGAGTGACTGACTGCTGAGATCTTGGAGCTGGCAGGAAATGTGGCTCACAACAACAAGACCAGCATCATCTCCCAACAACTGCAGCATTCTGTCTGCAATGATGAGGAGCTCAACAAGCTGCTGAGAAGAGTGGCATTGTTCAGAGAGGAGTTCTGATCAACATTCAGGTGGTCTTGCTGCCCAGTTGGACCGAGAGGCCCGCTGTGTCCGGTTGGACAGATATGCATATGCAGTCATTTTCTTCAGATTCACTGTGAGATGGACTGCTGCCAATCCCTCTTACCCACAGCCATCAGCATCTATAAAAACTCTTAATGAAACCAGGATGTTGAGTTACAACAACATTTAATTTCCCTTTGGGATTATTGGTGCACTTCTTGAGAGCAAACTGCTCCATCTCTCAGGTCTGAAGGGTTCCTTCTCCAGACTGAATGTTTCAGCTCCTTCCACATATGTTCAAGAGATCAAAGGTCTTGAGGCCACATCAGAATACTCCAGTGTTTGGTTCCGAGACATTCTTGGTGCTTTTAGCTGTGTGTTTGTGGTCATTATTATGTCGGAAGACCCATGACCTAGAACCAAGACCAGGTTTCTGACACTGGGCAGCACATTTCACTCCAGAATACTTTGATACACAAGTATACAGTGTTGTTCTCTTTGTTTCATTTTTGGATCTGTGAACACAGAGTTGATGGGACTTGTTGCCAAAAAGCTCCAATTTTGTCTCATCTGTCTAAAGGATGTTCTCTTAGAAGCTTTGTAGCTGGTCCATATGTACTTTGGGAAATTCCAGTCTGGGATTTTGATCATTTGGTGTCCTCTTGCCCTGTGATGGACTTGCGACCTGTCCAAGGTGTACCCCGCCCCTCGCACAGTGATTTCTGGACATAGGCACTGGCAACCCCCGTGACCCAAAATGGAAGAAGCGGTAAAAGATAATGGATGGATGGTGCCCTCTTCTCTAATCTTCTAATAAATCCTCTTTGGTTCTAACAGCAACTGATGGCAAGATAGTGATCCTTGACCTTGGAATTTACCTCTGATCTTCTTAGTTGTTCTGGACTCTTTGGTTACCATTATTATCATCCATCTCTTCAACTTTCATCATTTTTTATCTTGTGGCCACGTCCAGGGAGGTTGTCTTCAGTCCTGTGGACCTTATACCTCTGAATAATCAGTGTAGCTATAGTCAGTGGTACACACCATAAAACCAAACAGCACAGTGACTACTTTTCACCCTTTAAATACGCAGACTCAGACTGTCTGATAACAAGATTTTAAACACCATCCATTCATTCTCTTAACCTGCCTTGTTTTTCAGATTGCAAGGGAACTGGTGCCTATCTCCAGCAGTCACTGTGCAAGAGGTGGAGTACACCCTAGACAGCTTGCAAGTCCATCACAAGACCATATGAAAAACACTCTTTATGCCCTCACTAACACCTAGGGACATTTGTTTCTCTCCTTTCTGCTGCTCCCTTCTTCAGCTGTCGCCACAGTGAACCAACTCGTATGAAGACTTGGCGATTGTTTTTATGCCGGATGCCTTTCCTGATTCAACCACAGACCACTGAGCTACCACAGCCCTCTGTGTGGAGCAGGGAGCTGCCATCTAGGGTACCCAGGGGAGCAGATGGTGGGAGTTAAGAGTCTTGCTCAAGGGCCTAGAGTGGGGCAAATGAGGGTGGAGTCAAGTGTATGTGCTTCACCTTTCCCACCCACATTCTTTGATCTTGTTGATTTGGGGAGCAGAAACGGCGACTTTCCAATTACAGGCTCGCCTTCTCTAACCTCTGTGCCACCACTCCCCTTCAATTCAAAGGACAATTTAAAATTCTCAATTACCTATTCTTAAATTGTCGTTTGTTTTTTGTAGGAGTTTCATAGTTTTTGTTAGTCACTTTCATTAGTTTGCTTTTGAAAATATTTCTGTTGAACCCAAAATGCACCAGAAAATAAACCACAATTCAAAATAGGTTTTTTTTTGTTAGTTAAATTGTTATCATTTATTATTTATTACTTATCAGTTTTTTTCAGTGACCGTTTCTTTTCTTTAACAAGTAAGTGTGTCTGCATCTGTATACAGCTGATGTATCATTACTCTTTCTACAAATCAGCATGAAAATTGCCTAATTATCAGCCAAGCAAATCAACAAAATACTTGAAGTACTTTACTGTAATCCCATTCTGCTTTATATAATATCTTCAGTTCTCCTGGTGGCATGTTTACTCAGGATTGGACATGGTGGCGTCCTGCGGATCTCAGCTATCCAAGTTCAGCTTCCACAGGAACGCACCACGTAATTAGCAAAACGCGGCCCTAATACTCGTCTCCTTGAGAGTTTGACCCTATTTGTTTGTGCCGAGGTAATTTCATTACGCCTGTGCGATTCCCTGGAGCTGCCGCGAGTTAACACTAAATGCTCACCAGAGAGGGGATAAGTATTTGGCAAGGCATCAGCAAAGAGAAGAGAGGGGAGCAGCAGAGCTCAATAACACTTCCTTCATGTTGACAAATTCCATTAATGTGCAAAGGCGGCTGTTTGTGCTCTATTTTGTTTATGATAATGCTCAGGCATTCAAAGGGGAGCGGTATTCATCAACAATGCCACCTATGTGGCCTGACAGTGTGCAGCACACATCTGTGATTTGTGCAGAATGCTCAGCGTCACTTTCACACTTGCAGGTTTGTGGGAGAACCGAGGTGACATCCTCTACCAGCATGTCAACATTTGTTTTCTTGTTTAGGATCATTAAACATTTTTTACAGGCATCAGCACACACAAAGCATCAATGTTTTACCTAGTAGTGCAAGTTTTGTTATCGGTGTGTGTGTTTCTGTTAGAAAAATATCTCACAAAACTTTGGGCGGACTTGAACAAAACATCACAATCATTAGATGGACATACAGAACTTAAAAAGTTCATGCTCAATAATCCAGGTAAAAAAATCCAACAAAGTTAAGTCAGGTTTTTATTTTTGTTGAGACGTTTCGTCCTTCATCAAAAGGACGTCATCAATCCAAGGTCATCCAAAGGACTTTATCAATCTGACCTCGGATTGATGAAGCCCTTTGGATGAAGGCCAAAATGTCTCAACAAAAATAGAAACTGTCCAGATGACCTGATTGAAATTAGTTGGATTTTCTACCTGGATTATTAATCATGAACTTTTTGATGTTTTGAACCACTTTGGCTATGGCTGCCTCAGAGAAGTTGACAGGAGAGAGGGCGGGCCCCATAAACCATCTCATCACCAACAAACTGGTTGGTCCACTATGTGGGTGTGCTACTTGTGGTACTGAGTTTGTTGTGGCTCCTCGGACTGATGAAGTCCTTTGGATGAAGGGCAAAACGTCTCAACAAAAACAAACTGTCCAGATGACCCGACTGAACTTTTTTTGACATTTAAGAACTGATTATGATATGGAGACATTCTGATTAAAGATAACCGCCATAGCCAGCTGACATTCAAAACCCAGAAACTGTCTGCTTTACAGACAATGAGCACAAATTTGGTTCAAACACTTACTTTGAGCATAAGATAACATAAGATAATGGCATAATGCTCGCAATCTTTGCTTAAAACCCTGGCAGTAACTGTTGGGGGGGTCAACCCTGCTCATCTGTTAGCAAAATGTCTCTTAACCTACTGGATGAATTTTAATGAAACTCTCAAAAGTAAGGATTGGCTGTACATGATTAGCTGATAATCTTTTGGAGTCAACCCCATTGAAGCTGACCACAACATATAGTCAAACTTAGCCTACACAAAATTTGCAATAGATCAGTGAAATTTACATATATTGGGCTAAAATTTGGTGGGGTAGTAGCTGAGGGTCATTCTCAGCAAATACTCTAAGCTCTAAGAGATCATACAAGATATTGTAATATCAAATGAAACTGATAAAGATTCAAAAAAAAAAAACTACACGATGATCTTAGTGTAAAACCCTGACATGAAAGGTGGTGGGCCTTTGATTAGTATTACCGTACTTACAGCCGTAAACGTCGCACCGCCGTATAAGTTGCATCAGTCCAAATATGTCTAATAAAGTGGAACAAAAATATAAATAAGTCAATTCAACGTGTACGTCGCATCTATTATGCATCACCGCTGACCACCCGGAAATGTGGGTCGTGTTGGCGGCCCAAAAAAATCGATTGGCTGCCAAATGGCGGCTGCGGGAGTGTGCGCGGGAGGACTTTAACAAGAATTTAACAAGATTAACACTTAAAAACAATTATTTGTTTGCTCAAAATTATAGAAAAGGTGTGTCTCAGTCAAACTTTTCCTTAATAAATGCATTTTGACAGTCAAATCAGCTGCATTTCGTCTGGGTGGCGTGGTGAAATGCAGCTGATTTGACGTTTGACCCAAGAGTTCCGGAGCGAGACAAAGGTGTCTTGGTATGGCAAGCCAAGTGTCTCATTAATAGCCACTTTTACCTATTAATGAGACACTTGGTTTGCCAAATTGGTTGAGGGCCCTCTAATGGTTGAAAATGGTAGTGTTCAATATTTTCCATATCAGAATGAATGAATTTGTCAGATCTCAGATGGTTGGTTTATAAATATGGAGAAAAAAACGTACATTAGTTGCTTCGGTGTATAAGTCGCAGGACTTGCAAATTTACGCAAAAAGGTGCGACTTATACAGCAAATAATACGGTAGGTTTTTAATACTGTCTGCTCTTTTTAGGCTTTGTTTTCTTCTTTTGTTCCTTTGTCCTTGTTTTCTTTGTTCTTTGTTCTTTTAGTTTTTCTTTTATGAGTTAGAACAAGAACAAATTTTCCAAAGAGAAAAAAAAAAAAAAAATCTCATAAAATCTGGTCAGTTCTTATTCTTAGTTTTGTTCTTATTTTAAAGTACAACAATACCTGACAGCTCCTGTATTATATTATGTTCAGTAAAATCATCATCAGCAGACGCTGAGGAGATTCTGGTTGAGGTTCCGATGAACCCGCTCCAGGAAACGCAGAGGCCTCCAGTTTCAGTTCCCTACACATAAAATCTGTTTTACTGTGTTATCAAGCTCACCTTGGCTACATGTGTTTCATGACTCCATGTGGCTTTGACTGTGACTGTAATTGTGTCTGCAGATGCCTGTGTGTATGTGTATGTGTGTGTGCGCGCGCAAAAAGTCCCATTTACGTGTGTGTTTTAAGAGTATTTTGGAGACGGGTGTGTGTGTGCTCACATAAAACACTGAGGTTGGAAACATTCTGATGTCAACAGCAAAGCAAGAAATAGAAAACACATTGAAATCTTTGGCGCTGAGGACAAGCGTTCAGGAGCCAGGCTAAATCACTGCGCCAAGCCCAGCTTCGCGTGTGACAGGGTGCATTGTGGGATTGCTCTTTATCCTCTCTGCACAAAAAAAACACCAATTCAGAGAGGTACATCCCATTCGAGGACACGCAGTCGGTGCAGGTTGCATCTATTAAGGCAGCTTAGTAACTCAAGAATCTGCAATTTAGAAGCAGAAGAAGAGGAGGGAGGATTGAAGAAGAAAGAAAGACTAATGCCTTAACTCAGAGGGCTCCCAGAAGGCAGCTTTGAGGATTGGACTGGATGACAGAACAGGTTGTCTTCAGAGTGCTGGTAATGACATGCTCCACGTCAGATAGCATCATGGACAAACTGAACCCAGTCCTTTTGTCAGCTCAGAGTTAGCATCAGAACAAATCCTCAAACAACTAAAAGTTATTTGTGGCTCTGCTTTTCAAAGAGTTTATACCATTTTCTTTTTTATTTCGCAAAGGTGAAGGGTGAGGATTCTGCCTTAAGTCAAAAAAGGGGCACGCAAAGATGACAGAAAACTGTACCAACCTACTGTACTCCAACTCAGTTTTCTTTTTTTTGTGTGGTTGGCAGCAGAAACAAAACCCAGGAAACTGTATCCTATCACTTAAATGGTTAAGTATTTTATAAGTAAAATGCTTCCAAATGCCTCTCAAAAACCTTCCAGACCACACCAAAGACAAAAATGAGGTAATATTACGTTTCTAAAAAGTCCCCAGTATGATACCCCAACTCTGCAGTAATTGCATCAGAAAAATGGTGCGCAAGTCTCTGTTACATGTCAGGCCATTTGACTTGGCAAAAAAAGTTGCTCTCATTAGGAGTGTGGGAGGGAAAACCTCTCAAATTTTTCCCAGCTGAAGGCTTGCGTACGTACAGGGAAGAGTAAAACATGTGGACGATACAAGATCAGAAGAAAGAAAAAAATCCATGCATTACCTTGTGTGTAGAATTTTAACACAACAGGAGAAATATGCTAAACCATCTGCAGCTTTGGAGTCATTCTTAGACTAAGGAATGTTATTAAAGGCATTAACTGAAGCTTTAAATTAAACTTGGTACTCTTTATGGTTCAGTAAATTATTCCTTTAAGTAATATCTCACTGAGTTTTGACTGTTGGAGACCAGTTGGTGACTCAGTATTGCAAGATGGTAAATGGACTGCACTTACATAGCACTTTCTATCTTATCCAAATACTCAAAGCGCTTTACAACACAATCTGTGTCCTCCTTTACCCATTCATAGAGCACTCTACTAGATCTTTGCAAAGAATGTGTTTTATAACATCCATTCATCCATCCATCCATCCATCCATTTTCTTCTGCTTATCCGGGGTCGGGTCGCAGGAGTAGCAGCCTAAGTAGAGAGGCCCAGACTTCCCTCTCCTCGGCCACTTGGGTCAACTCCTCCGGTGGAATCCCAAGGTGTTCCCAGGCCAGCTGAGAAACATAGTCCCTCCAGCATGTCCCGAGTCATCCTCTGGGTCTCCTCCCGGTGGGACATGGCTGGAACACCTCACCAGGGAGGAGTCCACAAGGCATCCTAACCCACCCGAGCCACCTCAACTGGCTCCTCTCGACATGAAGCAGCAGCGGCTCTACTCCGAGTCCCTCCCGGATGACTGAGCTTCTCACCCTTTCTCTAAGGGAGAGCCACCCTGCGGAGAAAACTTATTGCGGCCGCTTGTATCCATGGTCTCGTTCTTTCGGTCACAACCCAAAGCTCATGACCTGTTAGGAAGGGTAGGATTTATACACTAGTTGGACACAAATTGGAGGCAACAAAGTGTTCAGTGTCTTGCCCAGGGACACTTCAGCATGTGACTCTGGTGGAACCAAACCCCCAACTCTTGCAGTGGAGGACAACTGCTCTATCCACTCAACCACAGCCGCCCCAAAGAAAATACACGTTTTCTGTTGCAGTTTCACTGAACAGTGTTTGTCAAGCAGAGTGGATAATTATCTCAAAATCATGGCTTACTTCTGTGCCCAAGTCTTGCAAACGGTTTTCTTGGCTGTGCACATTATTTTATTCAGTTATCGGTTTAAATGTGTGGGCAGCTGTCAAGGTGGATACAAAGTGGGCCATGATTGATATGCTTTAAAACAGAATCCACCAGTGGGTGTTTTTATACTTACTTTTATACTTACAACTTATTTAGATTGTTTTGTTGGTTTTTTTTTACTACCTTGCTGTTGATTTATGGTGGTGTTCTTGTATGTGGTTGACCTCTGTATTCGTATCCCCGTAGCTTGGTGTATGGCGTTCTGTATGCATGTTTTCTGTTTTGTAGTAGAATAACTTGCCTCTCTGGGACTTTAATATAGTGTTGAGTAGAGTTAATGTAGGCAACAAAATAAAATGAATGACATAGACCATAGTTCTGCAAGTTGTTCGCATGAAGAATAGGCTGTGGGTTTCAATAAATAGGCTGCATAGCTGGTGGTGCACAGCTCACTGGTTACAAAAATATTCAAAGAAATTGTAATTGCCTTTTTTCTTGTAATTTTAACGGTCATAGCCCAGTGAGACACTGGTTTTAAGCCAAATCCAATGGTTATGGTTAGTTTAACCATAACCCAGTACTCCAAATTAAAGGTGGGTGCAAAGCAAGCTAAGACAGGTACATTGTGGGCCAAGGTGGCCAATGTAATAATGTCTGCAACCTAGAACAGAGATGAGATGAAAATCAGCCCTTCCCAAGTCCAAGACCAAGGTTCTCAACCAGAAAAAGTTTGAACTCTCCCTCTGGGTCAGGGCTAAGCCTCTGCCTCAAGTAGAGGACTTCAAGAAACTGAGTCTTGGTCATGTGTGGCGGTACAATGCAGTGGAAGATGGATTGGTGGATCAGGGCCTCACCCGCCATCATTAAGGCATTGCTTCTGTCTGTTGCGATGAAGAAATAGAGTTGAAGGCAAAGCTCTTAATATACCATTCTATGTTCCAACCCTCACCTTTGGTAATGAGGTATGGCTCATGACTGAAAGAAAGAGATCCTGGATACAAGTAGTCGAAATGAGCTTCCTTTGTCGGTTGGAGACTGGGTGAGGTGCTCGGTCATTCAGGGAAGCTTGGAATACATCCTTTGCTCCAGCTTATCAAGGGGAATCAGCTGAGACAGTTTGAGCATCTGATCAGGATGCCTCCTGGACTCCTCCCTTCATGAACAGCCCCACTGGGATTCATGGTATCCCCTCAAACCATCATCAGCCTTTCAAAGATTACTACTGTTGTCAGTAAAAAGATGCACCTTGGAGCTGCTGAGAAATCACAAAGTCACTTAAAGGTATTCTCAGCTCAACTTCTTTCTGTAATACAACGGAAAATATATGCATCTTTGAAAGCCCTTAATATGTGGAAAGCCCCGCGTCATCTTCAGATTAATTTAGTCTCCTGCAGCCTAATCTAGTGCAGATTTTTTAAAGGCGTTCATAAAACAAGCTTTCCCTGTAAGTAATCCCCTCCTCTACGAAAGATGGGAAAAAAAATCTACAGCTATGAGTCCTTTTTTTTGCTTCTAGTTATGTCAGAGTGTATTTTAAACAGTGCTAATCATATACCTTTGTGGACACTTAATTAAAATTACAAAACCAATTTTAATCGGTGGTCCAATTAATATGTAAATGTATGCAAATGTAGTAAAACAAGGTGGTGATTAAGTTAAGGACATTATTTCATGTCTTCCTTAAGTGTGAAAACAAACCATCTTCCCCCCACCCCTTCACACACCAACAAAAAGACTCGTGTCTGATGGATTGGGATGTTTACGGGCCACATGCTGAGTTAGGAAAATATCCTCAGTGGTATCATTTTAAAATGACAAGCACACCAGAAAACAATGCAACTCAGAGCTGCTTCCCTCTAATCCACTGTTTTATTAGTTTACTCAACACACGTGTAATTTTCTGTTCTCGTGCACTAATGTTCATTTACCTAAGGTCAGAGCAAATTTATATCCTGAACAGGATCTCATACCATTAAATGTTATGGCTTTGTTTGAAATCCAAGGCAAAGGAGGCTTGAGGTGAGGGATGACAATTCTAAACGAGCAAACTTTCAATTCTAATTAGGCCTTAGAGATACGGTGGTCTTTCAAAGTCGTATCTGGAAGGGCCAGGGGAGGCGTGGGGGGGTTAGCAGGTAATAATGACTCGGAATCTGAGTGGATATTAAATAACTTGGGGAACAGAAGAGAGGAAATTAATTTATCCTGCAAGGCAGGCCTGCAGTGCTGTCCAGTTGGAGGTGAACAGGTTGTATGACTTGGTTTCTCCTACACTTAGTTTGCTGTTCAACCCCAAAATATATCTATTTTGTAATTCAACCTTAATTTCTACAGGTTAATCCCATTGAGCCTCGGGGACTCATTTACAAGAGAGACCTGATTTTAACAAAGAGTGATGACAACAGTAGACAACCATAAAAAAAACATAGAAATTGAGAAGAACAAATGAAAGAAATTGGTATTAAAAGAACGAAACAGCTAGGTTGTAAGGAGAAGTAGAAAACTAAAAACAGGAAATATGTCTGTTTTGGTTGTTAGCAGATGTTTGAAGCCGCTTAGAGAGGTCAAGGTCCAGAGCATCGGATCTTTCTACAATATATTCCAGGAAACAGGAGCGGAGTAGGAGAAGGCACATTTGCCTAGTTCCCTCACTGAGGGAACACTGCAGATAATAATGTCCTGAGAGCGCACGCTGTAGCTGCACTGACGCAGTGACATGTAGGATATGTACGAAGACAGCAGACCAAGAAGTGATTTAAAGATGACAATGTACCAGTGAGATAGTCTGCGTGAAGTTAATGATGACCACTTAACCAGTGAATACAGGGTGCAATGGTGGGTATGCCATTATTACTCACTGGGATGGATACGCAATGGATACGATGGCGATGGATACGCCAATATATACAAAATATAATTGCAGTTTTAATTGTTCTCTGATCAAAGATGAAACGTTAAGTACACTGATCACAGCCAAAGAGCACATTTATATCCCTATTTAAAAGGTTTAACTGATCCGATAATCAAAATACAACGTTTTATGTATTGCAGTTAAAACTTACAGATTAAAGAATGAGCTAGAATTAAAAAAAAAAAGATTCCAAAGTGGGCTGATTGTTTACAGTAAAACCTAAAACCCTAGAATTTTTTTGAAGAAATGCAACTCGCCCAAAAACTTTCATGTCCAAGTTTAAACTAAGATGATCTTAAGATCTAATGATGTATTTAGTCACATGGCGCTCCGAGTATGTGTTGGGAATTACTCAGTTGTAGCGACTACATCATCAAATTGTAGCTCCGTATATGTCAAATTGGATGAGTTATCACCATTTTTGTGTTTGGTTGAACCAATTAGATGTAAAAAAAAAAAAAAAAAGCTTTTTCATGATTTTTTTGTGTGAATACAACAAAAACAAAGAGGAAAAAATGTATTTTCTCTTTCACTTCTTGGAGGCAGAAAATAATGACAAATTCAGGGTTTCATCTTTTTGCATCCCACAGAGTGCAACAAGTATCTCATGGTGAAATCACAACAAATCTCATATCAAATCTCAAATCAATCAATTTATTTCCATCTTTAATAACAGCCATGATCTTAGAAAGCGTCCCGAGATGTTCATATATTGTATGAAAATCATAACATTAATGAACCCCTATTGTGAGGGGTGTAAGCGCAATATGCATACAGATGACCTCAGCTTTATAACAAACTCCACACTCTTTCTCTGAATTGAGAAAGCTCCTCGGATGAGAATAACCATCTTCTTCCACCTGCGTAATATCACTAAAATTAGAAACATCTCATCTAAAAATTATGCAGAAAAACTGGTTCATGCATTTGTCACGTCTAGACTGGACTATTGCAATGGTTTATTATCTGGGTGTCCAAATACTTCTTTAAAACGTCTTCAGTTGATCCAAAATGCTGCTGCCAGAGTTAACTGGAGTTAGTGGGAGAGTTCATATCTCTCCAGTTTTAACTTCTCTCCATTGACTCCCTGTCAAATCCAGAATAGAATTCAAAATCTTACTTCTAACCTACAAAGCCCTCAACAACCTAGCTCCATCTTATATTATTCTTATCTTATTGTTCCATATTTTCCTAGCAGAGCACTTCACTCTCAGACTGCAGGCTTACTTGTGGTTCCTAGAGTTTCCAAAAGCAGAATGGGAGAAAGATCTTTCAGTTATCAGGCTCCTCTCTTGTGGAACCAATTTCCAGTTCCTGTCCGTGAGGCTGACACATTGTCCAGTTTCAAGACTGGGCTGAAGACTTTCCTTTTTGATAAATTGATTTATACTGGAGGACAAATTGACCTGATGAGTTATGTGATTAAGTTAAATTCAAAGCAGTCTGCTCCTCAGATGAATAATGTTAAATTCAGTGGTGTCGTCTACATTTTTGTAGTGGGTATACTGTGCTTAGAAACCAATGTACCATGTATACCAATGTATGTCGGTACAATGTAATCATCGATTGATTTTGATTTTTAAAGGATATTGAACATTTCCAAATATCTCTGATGCTTTTATTTGAATAAATGTACAATAGTTGGCTTTGTATTAAAAACATGTTATAGAATTTATAAAACAGTATCAAAGCAAACCATGTTCAAGCATTAAGTAGTTGGAACAGAATGATACAATAATTTGCTGAATAAGTGAATGTAATAAAGAAGTGCTGCATATTACAGAAGCGTTTAACTGCTGTTTAACATATCAATGACATGTGTCTATGACATATGTTACATATCATTGGGCACTTTTAAATTGATATACTGAAATCCTTAAGCTTTTCTAGTGGGTATACTTCGTATACCTGTGTATCGCATAGACTACACCACTGGTTAAATTATTATTTTTATATATGAATGTTTCTGTTCAGTGCCCTGAAATCATCCCTGTTGTGACTTGGCGCTATATAAATGAACTGAATTGAATTGAATAGAAGCGAAACAACTTGATTTACAAAATAAAGTCCAGTTGTTTTTTGTCCTGAACTGTTTGGATTTCATAAGGTGTATGCTGCTGCTACTCCCGAGCAGCTATAGTCTCTGGTTTAACAATGCGTCAGCTGCGCCATAATACAACACCAGTACAAGCGTGGTAATCTAATGCATGGACTGCAGATTTCTCTACCTTCAGGAAGTCAAATATTCACTAACAAACCACCCAGCAGGTGCCAACCAGAGGCTGAGCATGAGGATCATGCGTACTGATATGGAGTTGAACAAAACGTCTGACTTATTATTCAGGACAGATATTAGCAAAATCTTCAGTTCATTCCCTTGGCGTGTCTTCCATCCTGCTGTTGCACTGAAAGTCAAATCACATGGTGCGAACATGAGATATTTACTCTCAAGCTCTGAGCTAAAGATACAGGACATAAATTAAAAAAAGAAAGCTATGGGCCATCAAAGACAGCACAACTTTTGTTTTGCTGCAAAAACAGAACTTTTTTTCCTGAGGACAGTGCAGAAGCTGTCATTAGCTGTTAGCAGCATTAGCTTGACCGCAGCTAGCAGCACAAAGACATACCGCTCATTTTACCAGCAGTGTTATACTGGTTTCATGTTCTGTACTGTTCAGTCTTTTATGGGCCTCCAGGACTTCTGTGGTTTTTTGGTGTGACTCCCCACCCTCCCCTTTTTTCCTATGCGAGATGTTCGAATAAAGACTGGTTCGCAGTGAGAAAGGAAACTTCTCCTGCCTTTTGTTTTTAAGGAAAACGGTTATCAAAGTGCCAGTACGTAACAAGCAGCACCATTTGCACCCCCCCCCCCCCCCACACACACACACAAACATAGACGGATCTGTGGTGGAAGTGGAAGTGGTCTCCAGCTACAAGTACTTGGGTGTACACACGAATGACAACCTCAGCTGGAGCAACACCACCACCAGCCTGATCAAGAAAGCTCATCAGAGACTCTACTTCCTCAGACGGCTGAGGCGAGCTGGTCTGGGAAACTCAGTCCTCACCTCCTTCTACAGGTGTGCAGTGAAGAGCATCCTGTGCTCCAGCATCAACGTGTGGCATGGAGGCTGCACAGCTGCAGAAAGAAAAGCTTTGCAGAGAGTGGTGAAGGCTGCACAGAAGAATGTTGGAGTCAGTCTCCCCACCATCACAGACATCTACACCTCTAGATGCAGAAAGCGAGCCACCTGCATCATGAAGGACCCCACTCACCCAGCACACACACTTTTTGCCCCGCTCCCCTCAGGAAGGAGGTTAAGGATCATTAAGTGTAGAACCACTAGACCAGAGGCGTCAAACCCACTTACAAAGGGGGCCAAAATTAAAACCTTTTTCAAACTAAGGGTCGGTTTCAGAATCTACATTAAATCAAGTTAGATACCAAACATCTTTGCTTGGTTGCAGGTTCCTCAACAAGAGTTTGATTGGTCTCATTTGACATTCTCTGTTGTGCATTTGACATCATAATCAAAGATTACTGAAAAAAAAAATTAAGTGGTGAAAGTATTTTACATTTAAAATAACACCTATTGGTGGATGGGTTAAATGCAGAGAGCCAATTTCATCTTCGTATGAGAACATACAATGACAACACGTAGCACTTTATTATCTTGGGGGACCAGATAAGATGTCAACGAGGGCCACATTTGGCTCCCAGGCCTCGAGTTTGACACATATGCACCAGACTGAGGAACAGCTTCTACCCTGAAGCTGTTATACTCATAAATTCTTAACCAGTGTTATGTGCCAGGCACATTGGCCTTATTGTTTTGTCCTTTTGGACAGGCTTTGAGTGAGTTAATCAGCCTTTAATTGTGTTGGGCTGTGGCCTTTTCCACCCGCCCATAAATAGGCTGGTTTCAGGGAGCTCTCTTAGGCTCACTCTAGTTTTTTTGGGCCCTTTCTGAGACATGCTGTTTTGATTCTCTCTCTTGTCCGGGAGCTATGGCCTGCTGTCTGTGGCCCCACCCACCTCAGGTAATTTTTGTTAACTTTTTGTAGTGTTTTGGCCTGGTGGGACTGGTAGCCCTGTTTTCGTTCTTTCTTTTGTAATAGGTGTTTTTTTAGGGGTTTTGTAGGTTTAGTCTGGTATCGGCAGCGACTTCGACGGCCTTGTATACGGTTGGCCCGCTGCTGTACGTTTTTGTTTAGTGTGGCCAGCTCACCAGGTCCTCCTTTAATTTGCTATTTCGGGTTTTTGTGTTTTGTGGGTGGACACGGGAATTAGGGGTTCATTATAGTCTTTTTTTCCCCCCAGCAGGAAGCCTGTTTTAATAAACTGAAAGTTTGAACCTTTATGTTTTGAGTCTGTATCCTCTAATATGTTATGTTCTTGGTGTACATAACAACTAGAAAAATCACTAATGCCACTTGAATGGGTGGTATGTGACTTATCTGTGCTGCTGATCTCATGCTGCTGTATTCATTCATACACATCTGCTCACCACAGACTCATGTTCGTGCTGCTGCTATTACGCCGTATTGTTTCACATTATTAGTGTTTAGCACATATCTTAGATCTGTTAGCGTACCGTTTGGCATTCGTTTAGCTTATATCTTAGTTTATATGTGAGATTCATATTTTCCGTTTCTTTTTATACTTTATATTTTGCTATTTTAGGGTGTAACTGGGACCCTGTGTATATGATTTCGTTCCACCTCATGTACCACATGTGATAGTAATGACAATAAAGTTGACTTGAACTGGATCGACAGCTTAAGAGCGTTAAGTAGACTCGTATTGTTCACAGGTTACATCCTGAATGTAGTAGATCGTGTTATTGAACTGGAGGAGGAACTACTCCCAACGCTGTCTGTGCTTACCAAGAAACATCTGCATCCGTGGAACCAGTAACAAAATATGGATAAACTAAAGACAAAAATAATATGTCTATTGGGACTCGGTTTCACCCAATTTTGATTTTCAAATGACTTGAATTGGTATCGGAGACAAAACTATTATTGCTCATGTTGGAGACGTCACTACATCGCGACAGTGAAGCTGGAGTGAAGGTGTTTGTGTGAATGAAAGTGGTACATTCGTTTTCTTACACTGTGTAAGAAAAAAGTCCCAGTTTACGTTATCTCTGTGTGTGTGCTCTTGTGTGCATGGCTGTTCTTGTGCTTGTCTGGTAGTTTATGTTGCAGTTCGTCTTTTTATCTTCTTTGCATGGACAGGCCATTAACTTCAATTTCCCAACGGTTAACCGTGTGTGCTTGGTGCGACTGCAGCTCACACACACATCCGTGTGCTGAACCTGGGAGTTAAGTCTTCAGCAAACAAGGTGGGTGAGATGTTGGAAACAGCTTGTGTCATCAAGTGTTAGCAACCTGTAATCCCATCTGAGTCATGAGAATGTGCAAACCAACAACCCCCCTGTTCCTCCCTCCCTTGCATCACGCCGGCTCCCTGAGGCTCAGAGTGCAACCTGCGCCTCGCTGATACCTCCGCTACACGAGGTTTTTCAGGTGACTTACACACTGAAACACCAGGAGGGAGGAGGGGATGGGAGGCTCAGCTGTTGAAGAGGTGCAGAGGGAAACGATATGGCAGAGTGGGAGCAGGTAGCTGCACCGGTGGCAATTTATTCTGCCTCACAGAGCCGCGAAGAGGCTGTCAGTGCTGCTGAACATGGCCCATTATTACAGTGGACTCCATGCAGCTCCTTATGGTGCCGAGTGTTGGCTCAACGTGCAACAGCCAGGGTTTTTTTTTTTTTTTATTCTGCTACCGCCGACTATTTTTAAAATAAAGATTTCAGTTTGTGGACCCAGTGCAAACGGTTCTTTACACATCAAACATCTGTTTTTCTTTGTTTACTTTTTTTTTTAATATTCTCCCGTTTTGACAAAAATTTGAAAATTTGCACGAGAATCTGAAAATCAGAAGGAAAAAAAAAAGAAAAAAGAAAACGAAAAGTGATGCCAAATTTTTTTACATCGTTTTTAAATAAAGTTCAGTTTAAGAAATGTTAAATGGAAACGTGTAGAACATCCGTGTTTAGTTGAGTCGAAACACAAAAAAATAAAGTAAAACCGAAAATGTTTTAACAGTCCAACAAAGTTCAGTCAGGTCATCTGGACGGTTTCTTTTTTTGTTGTTGAGACGTTTCATCCAAAGTACTTCATCAGTCTGAGGAGCCACAACAAACTGAGTCCCACAAGCAGCACACTCCCATAGTGGGACAACCAGTTTGCTAGTGATAAGATGGTTTCTGGGGAACGCCCTCTCTCATGTCAACTCCTCTGAGGCAGCCATAGCCAAAGTGGTTCAAACCATAAAAGTTCATGCTCAATAATCCAGGTAGAAAATCCAGCAAAGTTCAATCAGGTCATTTGGACGGTTTCTTTTTTGTTGAAACGTTTCATCCTTCATCCAAAGGACTTCATCAGTCCAAGAAGCGACAAACAAACCGAGTCCCATAAGTAGCACACTCACAAAGTGGATCAACCAGTTTGTTGGTAATAAGATGGTTTCTGGGGAAAGCCCTTCCCCCCCGTCAACTTCTCTTGAGGCAGCCATAGCCAAAGTGGTCCTAAAGATCGAGGTCCATGATCAATAATCCACATAGAAAATCCAACAATGTTCAATCAGGTCATCTGGACGGTTTCTTTTTTTGTTGAGACGTTTCATCCTATCATTCTGACGAGCCACAACAAACTCTGTCACACAAGAAGCAGTCCAGTTTTTGCATCAACTCCATTAATAGGATGAACTAAATACCCGTCTACAAATCTATAGTAGTGTTTTATTTTAGTCAGTTTTTCAGATTTTCCTTACCGTCATGTATATGTCTGAATGTCTGTTGTCTAAATTATTTTGCAAGTAATTTAAACAAGATCCAAGTGGACGATGCCTTACATAGAAGAGAACCGCATTCGGCACATTATATGCATGAGCCACTTGCAGCTCCTGAAACTTGCTGGTAAGGAAGAATTGACCTTGGAGAAGCTACAAGTTCGGCCCGGCGGTGTTGGCCACAAAATGTGGCTGTTTGGTGTCGCCACTGAGACGTACCATTAGAACCATAAGGAAGACGGAGATCAAGTAGAGTCGGTCTGACCCAAATAACTTATCTGAATCTGGCTCCCCTATGTCGGCCTTAAAGTGCCCAACTATCTTAAACTCTCCTGGATGTTATGTGAACAAGAAGCTCTGCCCCCCCCCCCCCCCTTCCCTACCCGCTTCCTTTTCAAGGACATCTGTGGACCTGTATCAGAGCTGAGCTGGCTGATAAACAGTCCACATCTCTTATCAGGACTATGAGGACTATCTGGCACCATCCACAGACAAACTCACCACCTTCATCGGCCTTCCTCATGCACGTATGTATCATGTCATCAGTATGTTGCCGTTTCTGTGCGGAGTTGTTTTGGGTTTTTTTGCAACTTTCACACAGTGTCCCGTCTAGGACGCAGTGTGAGATATGATTTGTTTTACACCTCCCCTTCCCCCGTGTTTCTCTTTTTCTATCTAAACAGAAAAGGCTGCGCCTCCCATGAGGTCGCAGCCTCAGACACCTCCGTCTCCCCCTCCCCCCATGTCTGTTTGTTTATGTTTTACTTGAACGGGCTGTACTGAAATGTAATTTTGTTGTACTTCGGTGCATTGACAATAAAGCTGATTCTGATTCTAAGGAAATTTAGTTTTAAAAATATGAATGCAAATGGATATGAAACATCAATTTGAACTTTTACTATCAGGAAGTAGGGGACGGGGGAGTGGTGGCGCAGAGGTTAGAGAAGGTGAGCCTGTAATTGGAAGGTTGCCAGTTCAACTCCCCAGACTGACATCATCTTAATGTGGGTGGAAAAGGTGAAACACACACACATTTCTCCACCCTGCCCCACTTTGAGCCCTTGAGCAAGGTCCTTAACCCCCACCATCTGCTCCCCTGGGCACCCTAGGCAGCTCCCTGCTCCACACAGAGGGCTGTAGTAGCTCGGTGGTCTGTGGTTGCATCAGAAAGGGTATCCGGCAAAACTACCAGGAAGTAGGGGAACTTTAAAAGGTCAAAGGTTCTGGTTCAAATGCCAGCTGGTTTAGCTGCCTTTCAGAATCTAAAACCATGGATTTGATTTGGTTTGAGTGCTAGTTCTGAATCGTATAAGAGTGAGCGTGAATGTGCAGAGTCCTGACAACCTGTTCAGAGTCGTCTCCAGCCCTGTAGCCTTGAATTGTATAAACTGGAATTGAGTAACTAAACAGCAGTTTGTTTGTCTAAACGCACAATAAGTGCTGCATAATGGAGGCATTGTTAAATGCGATTGTGATTGAAAAGGTCAATTGAACATTTGGCTTTTCCTCCCAGGCAGTTTCAGGAACACGATCCAAGTTATGCATCACAGCTGGAGCAGGTCCTGATTGGCTCGGCTCGTTGAAGAATGACTGAAATCTGTCCAGTCGGACCAGTTCGCTGCAGCTAAGCTGGAATGACTCCACTCAGGAGAATCAGAGGCCAAACAGGAATTTATTTTGGGAAGTTTTCTGTTAAAGCCACTGTTTGAAGTGGAGTGTGCGTAGCACGCCAAAGGCCTCCCAGGCACGCCCATCGCACACAAGCACCCACTTATTGTGTGAATGTTTATGAAGCATTCACACTATTGTGATCCATTTTTCTGACGTACATTTTTTGGCATCTTTATCGTTCCACAATTTTTATACCATTTAATCAAATCATATCAAAACTTCAGGAGAAAGTTGCTATGACTTTTGGTATTGGTGCAACTTTAGCTTTTTGAAATATTTAGCATTTTCTGCACCTTTTTCCCTCATAGAATATGAATTGAGCTCATTTCACATCCTTCAAATCTTTAGATGTGTTTACAACCTTTTACTGCTCCTTTCCCATTTTGTTCTGCTTCAGCTTCTTTCAGCTTCCTTAAGCAAATTTAAAAAAAAAATTCAGATACTTTCAGCTGATTTTTCAGCTGTTTTGTGCTCCTTTTATATTATTTCAGCAAACTACAACATTTTTGTGCTTTCCTAATTTACTTCTGTTAATACAGATATGGTATGTTCCTTTCAGCTTATTTCTGGAAGTTTCAGCTTTTTCTGCTATTTCAGCTACTATTTAGCTGTTTTATGCTAATTTTAGCTTTTTCGGCTAATTCCACATTTTTTGCACACATTTTCAGCAAAAATGTTCTCTTCTATACCTTTTGCTAATTTAAGCTTCTTTCTGTTTTTAGCTACTTTTCAGCAGTTTTTTGTTTTTGCTAATTTCAGCTGTTTTCAGACAATTTCCACTTTTTTGTGCTCATTTCTGCTACTTTCAGCAAACATGTTCTTTCTGCTTTCTTCTGCTAAGTGAGGCTTGTTCTACATTTTCAGCTGCATTTTTGTAGCATTTCTGTAGCTAGTTTCAGCTTTTTTCAGATAATTCCAAGTGTTTATGGTAATTTCTGCTTCTTTCAGCCTAATTAACCTCTTACTGCTAATTTCAGTCTTGTTATGCTCCTTTCAGCTTTTTTCTGTTAGTTTCAGCTTTTTCTGCTATTTCAGCTCAGCTGTTTTTCTGCTAAATTTAGCTTTTTCAGCTAATTCCATATTTTGGAGCTCAATTCTTTCAGCTCCTTCCACTTCTTTCTGGTAGTTTAAGTTTCTTTCAGCCTTTTCAGCTACTTTTTAGCCATTTTTTCCCCCTAATTTCAGCCTTTTTTAAGCTCATTTCCTGTTTTTTTGTGTTCATTTCTGCTCATTTAAACCTAATTCAGCAAGCATGTGTTCTTTCCGCTTTCTTCTGCTAACTTAGGCTTGTTACTTCATTTCAGCTACATTTCAGCACGTTTCTTTAGATAATTTCAGCCGTTTTAAGCAAGTTCTTCAGCAGTAAGCATTCACAATGAAATTTCTCAGGAAATGCGATTTCTCTAGTTTAGTTTACCGTAGCTAACACTCATGACAATCAAAAACTTAAAATAAAGCAACTTAAAGATTTTTTTCCCCAACTTTTTTTTTTTTTTGATGAACTACAATTTGTGTTTATCAAAGTTTTCCCAAACACGTGATCATTGATCAGTAGTGACAATAAATAGATACATGTCAGATTATTGGGCTGTCTGACAAATCTGACAGTCTGAAAAATACGGTAAATATTTTGGGCCGCAGTACCGCTGTTTAGAAATGTATTTTCTAGCACTTACCCAGCACTGCTCATTTGACCCAATCAGAAGCAAAGTAGTGCGAGTCATGACTTCCTGTTTACAACAGGTGACCTGTGGGTAATGGAGTTTAAATGAATCGCCCATAGCTCACAGTTGGTGATGCTGAGTACCGTCAAGTTTCTGAGAAGTGCTGGTTCTAAGCACTACTGAGCATTGGCCCAGTTTGGAAACTGGTTAAAATTGAAAGGTGGACTGGAATTTCACAGAGTAAATATGTGTTTTATTCACACACCCCAAAAATTATTATTTTTAGAGAAAATCACACTCTCCTGTTGAAAGGCTCTTGTGAATGACAGATTTATTAGTGGATAGTTCCTTCTTGAAGTAATAAAAGTTCTTTAAATTTCTCACCCCTTTCAACAGCTCAAACATCTGCAGAGGAATATTATACTTTTGATGACAACAGCAATTGAATCGGAAGTGACATTTTCTTCAAAATGCACAAAAAGGAGACCAAATTATCACCTGCGCAGAAACGTGTCAGGGTGAGAAAACTGCCACGAACACCAGAACCATCGTTTTGTTTTGTTTTTTGAGTGGCAAGTGTTGAAAGGTGTTCTCCTGCTTTTGATAATCAAACGTAGAAATGACAACACTTGTTTTAAATTATACAAAGATGATGTTTGTTGTTCACACCGGGGGAAAAGCACCTGACTTTAAGGGGATAATTGTGACTTGATTTTTTTTATTTTTTTTATACCTGATGTTTGTTTTTTGTTTTTATGAGCTTTTTTCACATTCAGATTTGTGGCATAAACTCTGGTTTTATATGCTCTTCTAGGCCTGTTGCAATAAACAATAAATCAATTAATCGTATGATGAATGAAAGTTATCGACCTCATTTTCATAGGTTTAGGTCTCTCTCATTAACGAGTCCTCGAGGCTCAATGGGATTAACCTGTCTAAATAAAAGGTTGAATGAAATTTATCGGCTTT
Organism: Nematolebias whitei; assembly: GCF_014905685.2. Lineage (NCBI taxonomy): Eukaryota > Metazoa > Chordata > Actinopteri > Cyprinodontiformes > Rivulidae > Nematolebias > Nematolebias whitei. Next base: position 15,089,584 of record NC_056520.1, read on the forward strand.
TCAGTTTTTTCGAGTCTCTCTCTTTCTACTGAAGTCACGGCTCAACTCCGGTGCTCTTCACTGACCCCTCCCTTTCTCTTTTCTCTTTATAACCTGTTGCAACCGTCCAAAATCGCATTTTTTGGATCATTAAAAGTAGCTAAGCTGAGAGGCTACGCTACGAGCTAGGCTAACAGGCTGACCTCGGGGAGAAACCACCATTTTGTCAAAACTCCAAAGCGCCTCCCTCCCATTTTTCTTAAAGAGACACGTTGCTCGCTCCCTCAGCATCCACCCTTCGTTTCAAACAGTCATACACTGCCATCCGGTGGTCGAAAAAAGGTACTACACACAAAACAAAATAAGATAAGTTAGAGAACATTTCTTCCTAAATTTGACAATTACAAATTATTGTCAAATTTCAAACAATATCGTTTATCGCAATAATTTCCGAGACGATTAATCGCCCAAAAAAATTTGTTATTGTGACAGGCCTATGTTCCTCTGGGTGAAACTCATAAACAAGGTATGTGCTTCCTGTCACAGAGCAAAGAGGAAAGTTGGAAATACCCTCCTTCTATCCATCTTGGGAGATGGGTAAATAACAAAATTTAAAAAGTGAGATACCAACATAAAAAGGTTACCATGGAAATTTGGTTTTGCCACATCAAAATCCAAGATGACCACCAACACCAAATAAATGTAAACCTACCGCTCCGATCATTTGGGGAAATTACGTTTTCTAGTTTTTATATTGCTTAACTGTATAGTTCCCTCAAATTCATTCAACCTTTATTTATACAGGTTAATTCCATTCAGCCTCGGAGACTCATTTACAAGACAGACCTGAATTTTTAACAAAGAGTGATGACAACAGCGGACAACGACGACAACAGTAGACAATCATAAAAGGGGGGGGGGGGGGTCATCCAATGTTTGGGGTTTCCAAATGAAATCCAAATGATTGGGGTTTCCAGTGGGGTGGCCAAAGATAAATCTATGGTAGTCAAGGCCACCATTGGTCACCCCCTGGATCTGCCATTGTACCTGGTGGTGGATAACTGCTTCCCCCGCTCACCAGGATCCGTCATTTTTTCATCAAAAAGAAAAAAAACATAAATTAGCTATAGCATAGTATAAGCCACGGTATTTAAAGCGTGTAAAACAAGTAGCGGCTTATAGTCCAGAAATTACGGTAATTTTTTAACCTGCTGCCAAATGATGAAGGCTGATTATAGTGTTTTGGTCAACTCATTATGACATATTAACTTTGTAAAGAAATAATAATAATAATAAAAAAAACACAAATAGCTACAATTTATCCAAATTCCTAAATATTAAGCGAAAACTTAATTTGGTAGTAGCTGAGAATCATTCACAACACACACACTGAGTGCTACACCTCACATTGAGATTGGCTTGACCAAAATGGCTACAACTCCATTTCTCAACGCAAGAAGATCTTAGTTTAAAACTCTGACATGAAGAGTGTTCGGTGATCATTGTTAACCATATGCATATGAATTTCTTAAAGGAATGCTGGCGCTTTAATAACTCATAAGTTTTAAACAAATTACATATTTGTGGCACAAAACAAGTAGCTTGAACGTTTCACGAGTGAAGAGAAGAAGCCACATTAAGGTGATGCTGATGGTAGGATGGAGTCCGCTGAGAGATCCACTCAATAGGCAATTTAAAAATGGAAGGAGTTAGTTTGACTAAGCAATAAAGGAGCCGGACTGCCAGCAAGGACAAACAGAGCGGACTGTACGGCTGGTGGAGGGAAGTGGGGGGACCAATTAGATTCTTTATAAATCAACAGCAATTTCACTGATGACTTGATCTCAAATTTGATCAAGCTGCAGGTTTAAAGTCCCCTAAAAAAATCATTTATCTAATTCCCTTTATTGGTAATAATCATGAGTCTCCGATTGGCCAGCACTAATCAGAATCTCATTGATTTCTGCTGGACTCGAGGGCTGCGATAAAACACCCGCAGCTGTGAGGCAGGAGGCCGGAGCCGTGTGCTTTCAGGGGTTATCCTTCAAAATCAACATCTAAAGTGCAAGTTCTGGTTTTGTTTTTATTTATTTTTTTTATTTTTTTTATGCAATACCTCAAATTTACAGTTACAGTAGCTGCTTATCCTCATCTTGTTACAGAAATTAGATCCCTAAAGTAGGGTAGACAAAGCTTTTTACACATCTTTATGTGCAGAACTTGAACAGTGATGTGAAATCTACAGTTTGTTAAAGTAAAAAAAAAAAGAAAAAAACAAATGGGAGAATTTGCATTTCTTGCAAAAAAAATTTTTTTTTTTTTTTCATTTAGCCTTTATTTATCCAGGTTAGTCTCATTGAGCCACGAGAACTCATTTTCAAGAGAGACCTGTTTAGGGAGCACATGGTGGGGGTTAAGGGCCTTGCTCATGGGCCCAGAGTGGGGCGAATGAGGGTGGGGGCAAGTGTGGGTGTTTCACCTACCCCACCCACAATTTTGATGTTGATACAAGATGGCTGTCACAGCAAACACAAATATGGCTAATTCATGGTGCAAGCGCTTTCTAACTTTGTCAGGCAAAGCAACAGGTATTGTGCATTTCTTTAAGGAATGTTACTTTTAAGTGTGAGTGGATTGTTGAGCTAATGACTAGTTTGAAATGGGCCAAGACCATCGATCCACTGTGGTCTTAGCCTTGCTAAGGCTAACTGTTAGCTTCTTGGACTACCCCACCCACAATTTTGATGTTGTCGGGGCCGGGGCGTGAACCGGCGATCTTCGGATCACAAGCCCACCTCTCTAACCTCTGCGCCACCACTCCCCCATTTCTTGCAAAAAATACAGTGCGAATGCTTATTGCAGAAAAACAGCTGAAATTAGCAACAACAAAAAAAGTGCTGAAATGTAGCTGAAATTGAAGAACAAATCTAAATAAGCAGAAGAAAGCAGAAATAACTCATTTGCTTAAATAGGTTTAAATAAGCAGAAATTAGCACAAAAATTAGGAAATAAGCTAAAAAAAAAAGGCTGAAATTAGCAAAAAAAAAGGCTAAAAAGTAGCTGAAAGGCAGAAAGAAGCTTTATCAGAAAGAAACGGAAAGCACTGTAATGAGCTAAAAAAAAAAAAAGTGGAAAAAGCAGAACAAGCTAAAATTAGCAAAAAACAGCTAAATAGTAGATGAATTAGCAGAAAAAGCTGAAACAAGCATGATTAAGCTGAAAGGAGTTTATCAAGCTAAAATTATCAGAAAGAAGTTCATTAGGCTGAAAGTGGCAGGAAATTACCACAAAAAACTTGAATTCACCTGAAAACATCTGAAATTAAACAGAAAATGTTAAAAAGCTAGTTGAAAATGTAGAACAAGCTTAAATTACCAGAAGAACGCAGAAAGAACGTAGTTGCCCAATTAGGATGAAAGAAGCTGAAATGAGCACAAAACAGTGGCAATTATCTGGAAAAAAAAAAGGCTGAAATTAGCAACAACAACAAAAATACTGCTGAAAAGTAGTTTAAAAAGCAGAAAGAAGCTTAAATTACCAGAAGTGGCAAGAGCACATTTTTTTCAGAATATGGCTGAAAAAAGTTTAAATTAGTGCAAAACTTGGAATTAGCTGAAAAAAATCTAATTGGCATAAAAACAGCTAAATAGTAGCTGAAATAGCAGATAGGAGCATAACAAGCTGAAAATAGCAGAAAGAGGTTAGAAGAAGCTCAAAAATGTTGTAGTTAGCAGAAAGATCCTGAAAGGAGAACAAAACAGCTGAAAGTAGCTGAAACAAAGTTTACACAAGGAAGCTGAAAGAAGCTGAAGCAGAACAAAATGTGAAAGGAGCAGTAAAAAGTTGTAAACAGATCTAAAGATTTTAAGGATGTAAAATGAGCTCAATTCATTTTCTATGATGGAAAAAAGTGGCCGAAAAGGCTAAATATTTCAAAAAGCTAAAATTGTACCAATACTAAAAGTCATAGTAGGTTTGTCCTGAAAGAGCTGAACATTTTGATTCATGATTTGTTGAAATAGCACAAAAAGTGTGGAACGAGAAAGATGCTGAAAAACGAACAGAAGAAAAATGGATCACAATAGTGTGAATGTTTCATAAACATTCACACAGTAATTTAAATAAATTACTTAAAACAGTCTGAAATGTTATTTTCAAGCATTCCCTCCTAAATCTTTGGATGTCTTTTCATGTTTTGTTGAATTATTGTGCAACTTGTTTAAAACTTATTTTATTCGGATAGTTTTTTTTTAATGTGGTTTTAGTTTGGGAGCATTATAGACCTGTCATTTCTAACCCAAACCTGGAGCCTGGCCGCACTGAGTTGAATAAAGTTTTGACTTATTTGACAGTTTTGTTTTGCTTAATGCGCCTGATAATGTGGTGCACCTTATAGTACGAACAATACGGTATTTGACTGAGTGATGGACGTTTTAATATGTCTTTGATTAGCAGACGTACAGACAGACTGATGGTTATGATCAACTCACTTTGACCAAAAGATTGCAACAACAAAGTTCTCCTGACAAGAAAAACTTAAGGAGAAAAAGCACAAAGTGATGAAAGTCATGAGATCTGATGGAGAACATGTTTTAGATTACGTTTGTATATCCAATCAGACAAGATTAGATTTCAATCTCAATCTTACGAAACAAAAAATTAAAAAAAATAAAAATGACCATAAGCGTCCTGCTTCTGTCCTTTCTGTCGAAGTTTACCGAACGGTGGTGATTGAAGCTACGTTTCTGAGGACGCATCGCTTTGTCACATCAGCAGCATCACTGTCCTCACTTTTACAGGTGACGCTGCTCAAACAAGACCCCATGGTGGTCCGACGCGGGCTGCGGCGACGCTCGCTCGGGAACGGCGCACCCAAGACAAACAACAAGGTCATTAGCGCAGATTAAAATCCACATTACAGCCGTTACTGCCTCCTCAAGAGTCAAATGCTGCGGGTGAGTCATCAGCAGGCCCGCTAACTCGCCGCACCGTGGCCTAATGGCAGCTCATGTGGACGCCTGCCCACTGATTGCAATTTGGCAGCAACGCGATCAGAAGCTCAGCGAGGTATATGATGTTACTGTATGTGGGCAAACACAGATCGGCTTCCTGAACCACGGCCAGGAGAGGACGAGGCGTACTTCCTGGATTAACTGGTAAGTAAAGATGAAAACGCTACAATACCCTTCACTGTCTTGATGATTTCTCCAGGGATCGAGATGTTGTGCACACAACTTTAAAAAAACGGTTCCATGTAGGAGAAGTAACGTTTAAAGAATGCAAGCGTATTAATAGGAGTCTTCAAGTTTTTAATAATAATCAAGAACTAGTTTGTTCTGCTTTGTTGAGCTGAGATGTAAATACTCATTGTTGTACAGTTTGTTCTAAACCTGTTAACAGTGTAATACACAGATCACATAACAGGCTAAATGTATATAGTTTTGTGCATAAAGTTATGGAACTATTTAATTGTATGGACAGTTTTTGGGGTGGCACGGTGGCTCACTGGGTAAAACTGCTGCCTCTCAGCGAGAAGGTTCGCTGGATGCAATCCCGGCCGGGGGCTTTTCTGAGTGGAGTTTGCATACCAGCAGTCCTTCCTCCTGTCTTATCCATACATGGTGTTCCTATTGAGTTTGTGGACGCTTACAAATACTTGGGAATTTTAGTTGATGCACATCTCGCTTTTAAGCCTCGTATAAAAAACTTGGTCAAGAAACCAAAAGTTAAAGTGGGTTTCTTTTACAGAAATAGATCCTGTCTAACTCTGAAGGCCAGGAAACACATTGTAACTGCTACTTTCCTACCAGCCATCAATTATGGTGACATTATTTACATAAATGGTCCTGACAGCACCTTGCAGGTGGTGGACGCTGTCTATCATGGTGCACTAAGGTTCATAACTGGCTGTAACTACCGTACCCAACACTGCACCCTGTATTCACTGGTTAACTGGACATCATTAACTTCACGTAGGCTCTCTTACTGGTACATTTTCATCTATAAAACACTCCTTGGTCTGTTGCCTTCATACATCTCCCACATGCCATGTCAGTACAGTTACAGCATATGCTTTCAGGATATCATTACCTGCAGCGTCCCCTCATTCTGGACTGAACACAACAAAAGTTTTTTTGTTTTTTCTTACTCTGATCCTGTAACCTGGAACACCTTGCAAAAAGATCTGAAGTTGTCCACCTTGATATCTTTTTAAGGGATTTTAAATAATCAATAAGGTTGTTAGAAAAATCAAAGCAAATATGTTCTTGTTTTTAGTACTTTTTAAAATTTTATTTACATTATTTACATGAACGCTCCTACAATCACCCTGCAGATGTTGGACGCTGTCTATCCCGGTGCGCTAAGATTCATAACTGGCTGTAACTACCATACCCATCACTGCAACCGTGTATTCACTGGTTAACTGGTTATCATTAACTTCATGCAGACTCTCTCACTGGTACATTTTTATCTTTAAATCACTTCTTGGTCTGCTGCCTTCATAAATCTCCTCCTACATGTCTCTGTGTGAGTGCAGCTACAGCGTGCGCTCTCAGGACATCATTACTTGCAGTGTTCCCTCAGTGTGAACTGAACTTGGCAAAAAGACCTTCTCCTACTCCGCTCCTGTTTCCTGGAATATCTTGCCAAAAGATCTGAAGCTCTTGACCCCTTTAAGGTCGTTTTCACACCAGATAGTCCGGTAGACTCGGTTCGGGACCAATATTCATGACCTTTTGTTTACATTTGAGCTGGTGCATTTGCACCGGACGGACGGACGGATGGATATGGAATATTTGTTAAAACGTAGATACACAATAGTGGTGACCATATCCTGAGCACCAATGAGGAGGTTAAAACTTTATTGAAAAGCTATTTACCAATATACCCATTGTCCCTCCTCTGGACATGTGCAAACCATCTCAGTCCCTAAATATATTAAAGAAATACAAATATGTTGTTGTTAAAACTTTGGTTTTGTTTGTTACAATGTATAATTCCATTTGGGCAGTGCCCTGAGGATCTCTACTTTCTACACCAATGCAATGAAAAACAAACATCTAAAACACTGGCTTATTTGAAGGGATGTATATCACCCGCCAACTTTTATGTCAATGTTTCAACTAACTTACGTGAGAAGTGATTAAGTTATTTTTAGTCATCAAACTTTTAAAATACACTCATCTTGTGCAATTAGTTTGAGGTCAGAGTCTTTCTTATGAATGACTCTCCGCTACTACCGCTTCAAATTTTAGCTGAATATCTGTAAAACTGACAAATATAGCCATTTTTATGTTTTCTAATGTCTTTGCTGTGGCAGCATGTTGAATCGAGCTGACTTCAAAAGTGAAACAATCATATATGTCCATGATGATTAATGGCAATTTCATTTAAATTTATCCAGTGGTTCAGAAGGTGCTATGCTAACAGACAACAGGGCTGAGTATTGGTAATGCTAAAGTTTTAAGTTGAGAGACGCTGTGAGTGACTGTACTACAACACCAAACTTCAGCACAATATTTGTAAAAAAAAAGACTTAAGTGTAGCTGTTTTGTGTATAGGCTATGTTTTATAAGATGTGGCCACCATATTGACTCAGGTTGGATAACCAGTTGCAGATCTCTTCACAATTATAAATCAGATTGTTAGATAAAAAAATATATAATTTTACTGATGCTTAAAAATACACACAAAAATGGGCAAAAACATGGTTTGAATTAAGAATAAGGTCAATAAAATCATACCAATTGGGCATTAAAATGTTAAAATACATGGGTAAAAATGGGGTTTGCTGCCTTTAAAAGCACCTATGTGTGAAAGTCAGGTTTAAAATGGACTCAGACGTAAACAGAGCCTGCCGAAGCAGTTCACGGACTCCATGTAGCTTTTCTCACAGCAACCATTTATCCAGCTGCCCTTAACCGTGTTATCCCCGAGCATCATGTGTGTCTGCCCCTCAGCGCTGTGCCGAGGGTGACTCCTACAGCGACAATCTCAGGATCAGAAAGAATCGGCAGCAGCACAGCACCGTCGCTCCACCATGATAAATGAGTTTGTATTGTCTGTCAGCCCGGCTTCCTGCCTGCCCAGGTCACTGGTTATTAAATTACCACTTGTCAATGTCTTAAATACTGATTGATGGATGATCATGGCAAATGAAGGACTTCTATGACTTTTGTTCACCCCCTCCCAATTTTCTCAGTGCAAGGCAAAAACCTTCACCAGATTGTTATTGACAGGTATTGAATTCAGACTGGCAGTCTTTCCCCTGAAATGATCCTTGTGGTTTCATTAAGGTTTGATTTTAGCTTGTTGTAATCTCTTAAAAGTAGGGGTTTGCTCACTTTATAACCTCACAGTTGCAGCTGGATACCTCAAGCACAAATGTTGGTGATTGAAAAAGAAACAGTCCTAGTTGCTTTTATTTTCTATCTTTCCCATTTCCAAAATGTCAGGATTCCTTTCTTGTTGTAGCTATTGCTACGATGTTTTATTATTAATACTTTATAGTTTGTTGCTTACGGAATGGTTAGATTTAACTGGAGCATGGGGTGTCGGGTATAAATTGGTAAAGAAAAGCAACAAATTTTTCTAACTACATTGGCAGAAACCAAAACCTTTGCACCAAAATTGGGAAATATGCACCATCAACTAAAGAATTAGAGCAAATACACGAGAATTTTGCACTAAAACCCAAATAATTTTCATTAAAAACAAAAGTATAAACAAAAACCTTTATTAATGTCCACCAGATATTTAAGAATTTGCATAAAAAAAAAAAAAGATTATACACCAGTATCCGTCTTATGTTGTTAAGGCTGACACAGGTTTGATCTATAGATATACTCTTTTTGGATCTTCTGCTCATTAAGCACTAAAACATCTGGGTGGCTGTGGCTAAGTGGTTAGAGCAGTCGTCTTCCCGTGTAAGAGTTAGGGGTTTGATTCCACCACTACTCAAATGTCGAAGTGTCCGTGGGCAAGAGACTGAACACTTCATTGCCTCTGATGTGTGTCCCATCGCTGTATAAATATCTAAAGCACTGATTATTCTCTGTATAGATCTAGTAGAGTGCTGTATGAATGGGTAAATGAGGGCACAGACTTTCGTGTGAAGCGCTTTGAGTATCTTGATAAGATAGAAAGGTGCTATATAAGTACAGTCCATTTAAAAAAATCTTTGAGCAGAGCCACTGATCATTCCTTTGTATGAAAGGAACATCCAATACTTCTGCAGTTGGATTTGGATATGCAGTGTATGTAAGCCAGACCAAAGCTTTGGGCTGTTTGTCATCCTCCATCAGCCACAAAGCAAGTTCAGTGATGGTTCAAGGTGTTGCTCTCATTTAGTCCTCAACACCTCTGACAAAGTTTATATTTTAATTTATTCCAAGCTGTTATGTCTACTGAAATATTGTATTGCATAAAGATTGTAAAATATATTGAAGGATTTACATCTAAAGGGGTGAACAAGGCCAGGCTGATTCTGGCAGATCCTGATCACCCACTCCATGGTGAGTTCAGGTTGCTTCTATCTGGACGCAGGTATCTGCTGCTCTGATGTAGGACGAACAGACCGAAAAACTCATTTATCCCTGTAGCGATCAAGCTTCTCAACGAACAGTGATGATTCTGTACTGTTTTTTAATGTCTCAATGTCTTGTCTAGTATGGATATTTTGTGTGTGTACTGACTGTGGAACAAATTGCCCCTTGGGAATAATAAAGATTATTGAACTTAAGTTCGAGAAAGTACCAGCCAGGATCTGAATGCTGTTGCAATCTCAAACCCCCACCCCACTTTGACTGCTCTCTTCTTCAGGGGTCGCCACAGGTTGCACAAAGATTTGGCAATTGTTTTTACGCCAGATCCCCTTCCTAACAAAACTACAAACCACCAAGCTACCGCAGTCCACACGTGGAGCGTGGGGGGGGGGGGGTGTTAAGGGCCTTACTCATAGGCTCAGAGTGGGGCAAATGATCTTGGAGGCAGGTGTGGATGTTTTACCTTTCCACCCAAATTTTGATGTAAAAGTCAGGGGGTTTCAAGCAGGCGACCTTTCATTGACAAGCTCACCTTCAACCTCTGCGCCACCACTCCCGCTCTGTTGCAATCTCAACATCTGAAAGGTTTGTCCCTTCTTTTCAGTTAAACCCACTTTTTAGTTGCTGACAATACAATTTATAAATTGAAATACAAACAGTGATATTGGTAAAAAATAAAGATACATTTTCTAAGAACATATAAGCATTTCCAAACAAAACATGGCTCATTAGTCTTGCAATGGTAAATCTCTAATAAGTGTGTTGATGTCTGGAACTAGGCCTGGACGTGTACAAATCTTTCACCTTTAGACCAAGTTTAGTCTGATAACAGATATAAAAGGTTTTAATGTCTAAGACTATTTTTACCCCAAAGCCCTCATTGGGGACCTTTATTGAGCAGGCTGTGCTGTGTGATGTTGACGAAGACCGCTACTGTTGGGCAGTAGTGTTGCCTCGGGCACATCCCTGGGCAAACAGTAAAAGTAAGATCCACATGAATAATTTCAGTGCTGTGCTGCTTTTTAAGTGAGGATTTCTTGCACCTGTCAGTAGTCATGTTGTAGCTATCAGGAATGAGTTTACATGTACAAGAAATATTGACAAGTACAAACTAATGTTTTCACACATGCAAGAGTAACATAACTACCCCGCCCAAGAAGGAACATGATAACCACTGAATGTTCCAAATTATACAAGATTGCTCAAAAAGGCATGAGCTCAAACTAGAAATTCATACGAGTTCTTTTCAGATTTACTAAGGGAGATATGGAAAATCTATCTTTAACCTACATCGCCATGCCTTGTGTCCTACAACCCCAGACGAAGTGATGGTGTGTTGTAACGCCGGCTGAGTGTGTGTCTCAGGGGTGTGCTCAGGGTTAGGGGCATTGATGAGTCTGTGGCTGACATTTGAGCATGATTGAGGGGGAGTGCAGATACTAAATCACTACATTGTTCTGTTGTCAGTGGGTCCTGTCTTTCCTGCACTCTCTACTGGCAGCCGAGATGCCTCTAATGGGATAATTACCAATTAAATTAAACCCCAGAAACTTGGCTCTTTGATAAAAACCCCAAACCTGAGCAGTTCTGACCAAAACCTAAAGGTTCAAGGAAATACTTGGCCGGAAAGTGAATAAGTAGCAGCTGAAAATGATCAACCGTGTCACAAAAGAGACTGTTTTATTGGCTGCAAAGCCTTCATCACACTGCTTTGTTTCTTTTCCCACTAAACTATGCCATATTTGTGTCTAATGATAAGGTAAATGAAAGGACGTTTCAAAGAGAACTGGCCCACCCTGAGTATTTTATTTTTTATTTATTTTTTTCAAAGACTGGACAAACTGGAGCAGTTTGGAAAAAGACCGCAGGCGAGCCGAGTGATTGTCAGCCATGCAAATAATCACTTACTTACAGTCAGTGAGTTTGCTTCGGATAAGGCAAATTACCATTTGAAAATGAGCTCAAACACACTCTGGGCAAAAAGCTTGCAACACGATTCTCAGTTATATGATTGTGGATACATAAGCACTAACACATAAACATGGCGCGATATGCATAGACACATGCCTCTGTGCCCCTGAACAGACTGCAGGAGGATCCTCTGAATGCTCCGATCTGATGGGGAGAAATTGGTTTTACAACCAGTAGGATGGTGCGTCTTTCCCCAATCTCCAGTTGCTGTGGTTCTAGATGTTTGAAGAAGATTTAAAACAAGCTGACAAACTCAACATGTTATCAGAATGACTTTTAAAAAAAAGTCACAGAATTAATGTGTAAAAGTTTGAGGTCCTCTAAAGTTGTGCCAGAAGTGTCAACCTTTACAGACCTAGCATTCCCTTAAAGGAATGCATACCGCCCGCCGCATTTCATATATTAAACTAAACTTTTTATCATGCTGGAAGAGTTATAACAATTTTGGTCAAACCTTATGAGATGTGATAGAACTTGGGATGTGTTGAAGATAAAGCTCAGCTACTATCACAACCAAGTTTTAGCTTCTTATCTGTAAAACTGGTAAAATTATAGCCATGTCTGTGCTTAGGCCTTAGGCTATGCTCACACTCAGGCAAAAGCAGCGCAAATCTAATTTTTTTTTTTGCCCATACGAGACTCAAATCTGATTTCTTTCATGATAGTCTGAATGTGAAATCTGATTATTTTTTTTTCAAATCCAGCCTAGGTCTTTTACATACTTACGTATGTGTTCCCAAGGTTGGAATCAGTCTCCCCACCATCACAGACATCTACACCTCCAGATGCAGGAAGAGGGCCACCTGCATCATGAAGGACCCCACCCACCCAGCACACACACTTTTTGCCCCACTCCCCTCAGGAAGGAGGTTAAGGAGCATTAAGTGTAGAACCACTAGACTGAGGAACAGCTTCTACCCTGAGGCTGTTAGACTCATGAATCTCTAACTAGAATAATCACTGTGAAAAACCATATCATGTTGCTGCTGATCTGTTTCATGTTGCTGCTGATCTGTTTCAATGTTGATGTGTTCATGCGTGCACATCTGCTCACAGACTCATGTTCATGTTTGTGCTGATGTTCAATGTTTTATGTTATGAGTGCTTAGTGTATATTTAGTTGATGTTTTTCTTAGTTCATATCTTAGATGTTATTACTGTTTTTCTTATACATTTTATTGTCGGATGTAACTGGGACCCTGTGTACATAATTTCGCTCCACCACATGTACCACATGAGGTGCGAATGACAATAAAGAAACTCTGACTCTGACTCTGACGTATGTGGTGCTAAATCAGTTACATGTCCAATATTTTTCGATGTGACCTCAGTCTGAATGGTCATGTCACATTACATCCAACTTTTAAATCAGTGTTGTAGAGGTATGAGGATTGATCCAAGTATTGAGGATTGTGATACGAACATCCATCCATCCATTATCTTTTACCTGCTTCTTCCTTTTTGGGTTGTGGGGGTCACTAGTGCCCATGTCCAGCCATCTCTGTGTGAGAGGCGGGGGACAACACCCGGGACAGGTCGCAAGTCCATTAATACCATGGATCCAGTGATACCAACATCATGCAAATACAAGCTTGTAACTCTTTACGTCTAGAATTACAGTTGCATGTCTTCCTTTTTTTTTTAATTAATTTACCATGTCCCATTGGTTTTGGACCATATTGAAAATAGTATAGTGCAATGGTTATTTGTGTTTGTTTCTATCTTCAGTACATCAGTTAGCATGAATAGTACTAGTTCCCGTAGTACCCATTCCAGAAGTGCAATTCTGCAACCAAGTAAGCGAAAAGTGACTAAATCAATGTTATCGTTGGATGAAACAATCCTGCCAAATTATAATTTAGTTTGCTCTGACTGGACAACAACTTGAGAATTAATTCACACACGCTAACACGCAAAGCATCCGTAAGCATAGCGTGCTGCATGTGACGTCATGTCTTTTTCTGTGCATGCAGATCAGATCAGTAGACTAATGAGCACCACCCTCTGAAGAGGAAGAGTAGAATTGTTTTGGTCAAAATTGGCAGCTTTTTGGTATGAAGCAGTGACCAATTCTGTCCAAACTTTTTGTACAGTTTTATTTTACTCTACAGCTGATGCTTCAAAGCAATATTTTACTTTACAACACAATTTTAAAGTCAAACTATTAAGCTAAATACTGATTGTAAAACTGATTTATCTTTATTTGCCCCACGCTGGGTCTTAGAACAAAGCCCCACCCCATCAAAAGAACCAAGAGCCCTGCCTATCAAAATATATATTTATCTGGTGATGATCTGATGAAGTCCTTTGGATGAAGAACAAAACATCTCTACAAATAAAGAAACCATCCAGATGACCTGACTGAACTTTGTTGGATTTTCTACCTGGATTATTGAGCATGAACTTTACTATTTGGAAGAACAGTTTCAATCAGTTTTAATTAAACAAGAAAACAGCATTTGTATTTCATCCAACATCTAATTTTTTTCCAGACACTGTAGCATTTTGGGAGGGACAAAAGCTTTCATGCTGCTTTTTTGAATCACCTGACACCCATGTGATTCATGTAGTCAGCAGTGAGAGAGCATACACTTACACATTATGCTAAAAAATAATACAGTAATAAACATTCAATAAACCTGCAGGGTAATTAATTAGAAATGCTTCCCTTGGCCTGCCAGAAAGCTCTTCAGATTTTCAGCCAGGTGCATGAGTCAGTGCGTCTTTTGGACTGAATCGGGATGAATAGAAAGGTTATAAAAAGCCCTTTAAGCTCATTTGATCCTTTTAGTTGCTGAGTCTATAGCTGAATTCAGAGCTACTGTCAACAATATTAAGTTTGCGGACAGGATTTCAAGTTTAAGCTATACAGTTCCAAACTAATGCCAGTTTGATTAAATGCTCAGGATACAAACAGCAGGGGGTTCTGATCCCTTTACCATTGTCGTTAGCAGAGGACCGCTCCCTCTCTGACCCTTGTCTGTTCAAACCAACCTATTGTATCGCAGGCTGCAGTGCACCGTTTCAGGCATTTACAAGTACACAAGTACTCGATCAGAGCTAGTGTCACTTCAGCTGAAGTTTTATTTCCAGCAGCTGCACGGCACAGAATGAACATTTGTTTACATTACCCAATACATTAAGTGTTTATTTGATAGCAAACACAATCCAAATTGTCTTTTAGTGGTGCCAGCTCCAAGTCCAATAAGCAACGAGGCTTTAAAAGTCACCAAGTGCTGCCATGTTTAACAGGGTTAAACACACAAACAAAGATGAATTGAATGTGTAATTTGGAGCATTTAAATTTGGTGCATGAGGGAAGTGAAAAAAAAATTCTTGCAGAGCACGCCATACTGCAAATTAATTCTTATCGTGGCGATGAATATTCATGCTTCTTATGAGGAAGAGTCAGAATACAGCAGCACTTTGAGCTGTCATAATTAACAGACTCACTCAACAATGGGCACATTCTCAAAGAGACTTCTTATTAACACAGACATAATGGCTAAAATGCATATTAAAATGGGTATTTAGAGTGGAAGGGATCAAAACTGCCAATGAAAACCCTAGTTTTATGGTCCAAGGGTTTCATTGTTTCAGCATCAACTGAATGTCAGCGGACAAACGCGGTCCGGTCCATACCCTTCCAGTGCCCTGAGGTGTCTAAAGCTTTGGCATGACACCGCCATTACCCAAGAGGTCCGTGCACACCTCATTAGCAACTGAGTATCCTATGGCCACCCATGGGCGAGATTCGGTCCCTTGTTGGTTTAACAAGATCGCTTTTAATCGGCAGTGGAATGTGCAGCGAGATGTTCCTGATGAACATTCATCAGCGGAACGAGATTATTTCCAGTCTGGAGGAATTTGGAGCGATGCGAAGAAATCAGATGGATCCTGATAATTTTCTAGTCAAAAACGTGGATGAAAATACTGACAGGCAAAATAAAATGAGTTTGTGCTCATTTTTAAGCATTCAAGTATATTTTGAAATGCAGTATAATAGACGAGTCAAGTTCTCACTCTTTTTTACCCTCAGTACCCTTGTATTTACTCTTATTTAGTACATACCACATCTTGGCCCCAGAGATGGGGTAAAGCGCAACAGACTTGGGACCAGAAAGTTGCGGTTTGACTCCCAGCCATTCCCACATGTGGTGTCTCTGAGCAAGACACCTATCCCTAATTGCTCCCTAGGTGCTTAAAACGCTGCCCACTGCTCCACCTGGGTATATCTCAGGTGTGATGCGTTAAATGCAGATAACTCATTGTATGGGAGCATACAATGGTGACAATCTCAGACTTCCCTTCCCTTATTTTGTTGGTTTGCTCTCAAGCTGTCAGACTTTCTTGCAACCATTTAAAGTGGTCTGGATGAGAAGTTCTTCAGGTTTTTAAAGATTATTTTGTTAGTTTTTCTTCATTTTGGACGCTTTGTCAGTCTGTATAAGTATAAAAATATTAGGGGTGGTTTAAGTTTGGCAAACAGAAAGTACCATGCAAAAGTACAAATTAATTTATGCAATGTGTCCAGGGGAGATTATATCAATGATCTACTATTTTGTCCTCCCCAAAAGTGAGGCACTTTTGAAGAGAAACCCTTTCCAATAAGGACTTTAAAAGACATTTTCACACCAACCAATTCAGACCCAGGTAAATGAATCAAACGTGACTAAAGAACAAAGAAGTTCCATGTTCTCAGAGTTCGCTCCCATCCTCAGACGGGTGGTTCGAGCTTGTCAGTCAGCAACGAGCCCTGATTTCTAACTGAATAGCCCGTTCCTCTGTGTGCTTGTCAGGGGTGATTACAAGCCTGGTGAGAAAAATGAGATACTGGTTGACCTATTTCTGAGCACTTTGTTTCTCACCGTTACCTCCCACCATCCCTCATTCCTCCATCCCAATCTGTTTCTTCCAATCATTTGCCCATTCCTTTCATTTCCCCCCTTCGGCCTCTATGCCCACCGGTCCTCTCGGAGTAGAGGTCAGGTCAGAGGCCACCTGGCTCTGCCACGTTGCTGAGCGTGAGCAACCTGGCAACAAAGGCCTCCCCTTGTTTGAGCTCTGTTGCTCAGTGCCAAACTTTCACCTTCACCCCCTCCCCTTTAGCCCCTCTATGAAGAAAACCCCTGCAGGGATACTTCAATGGGGGGGCCTGTGAGCGTCCGGCTGCTCGCAGCAGCAAAGTTTAGATGCTGTCATGAGGAGAGTCACACTGCGAACTCATGAGTGTGGAAAAAGGTGGGAAAAGAGGAGGTGATGTACCTCTGCTGTGGCTTAAGAACTGAAACTGCAGATATTCTTTTAATTTTTGTGAAAGGGGTGGTTGGGTGTGTGTGTGTGGGGGGGGGGGGGGGGGGGGGTGTTTACCTTGACCGAGTCAGCTCATGAACCAGTGGATAGATTTTAAAGAAACTTTCAGAAAGTGATCAGTGGGGTGACATCTACAACTTGTTAGGAGTCTTCTTGATGCATGTAGCAAGACAATTTTAGCAAACACAAACATGGCTTTTATTCAGTAGTTATAAATCTTTTTTTTGGTGGTGGTGGTGGGGGGGGGGGGGGGGGTATTTCCCATGGAAACACCCAAGTTCTATTCAGCAGACATACACTTTCTGTATTTGAAAATGAAATCCAGCCCTGGAGATATGATACCATGATCCGCAACTAGACGCTGTTGGTTACATTTAAAAATCAACCCAACCATAAATGGCGTTTGGCGTCTACCCTCTGTTAGCAAAATATCCCATGAACCACTAGACAAATGTAACGAAACTCAGACAGTAATAATTAGCTGTACATCTACAACTGATTAACTTTTGGAGTCAAACTAATTCAAAAAGACCGCCTTCAAGGAACACTAGGCCTCCATTTTTTATACATGTATAGCACTTGAGAGGCCCCTTTTTAGTTATTTTAAAAGGACACTATTAAAACAAAGCCTAATTAAAAACAATATGCCCTGTAATTTCATAAAAAGAGTATTAGTTTCTCGACGTCACTGATGTTCTGGAAATCCTGCGCGTTGAGTTTTGCAGATAAGAGTTAAAGAAACTGGCAGCGAGCCCTTCGCTTCTCAGAACCTCAGCAAAGCATCATGGGAGACCAGGGGTTTGGTTTTAAGAAGTAGTAGTAAGTAGAGTTTGTTATTTCTCCGCCTTTGACTAAGGTCATATCAAATTAACAGACGAGTGACTGAATAAAAATAGCATATTAATTCATTTTTTTCCTCCTCTCTGCTCAGAAATCTTAAAGGTTGACCTGATTTTTCACGTTAAACTACAAAGAAATTAAAACGGAGGAGGATGGAGTGGGGAGGGGACAGTCAAATAAGCCACATGGACTAATTTTAACCAGCTCAGGTTTCATGTGGAGTCTGCAAAAACTAAAAAATACTTATTTTTCTGGGAAAACAATTGCCACATTTTCAATCGCATGCTGGCGACAATTCACAAACTTAGTGGTCAAGAAATGCTGAGAAACAATCAATTTTCAGGTGATTAAAAACAACAAAAAAAGTAGGGTTGGGTGGGGGGAAATCATTTAATTGCTACCACATTCGTTAACAAGCTTAACTCTTGTCTCAGCATTGTGCACCGCACTCAGCGTTTAAATAGATCCTAATTATTTCTCGTTGAAGGCCTTAAGATTGCCAACTCTTGTGCTGGCCAATGATAAAAAATGTCTCTTTCAAACTTAATCGTCACAAGTACATTCGACGAGTATAAATGGCTCAGAGGTTAGCGCTGCGCTAACTCCCGTGTTCATTTTTAGTTGAATGGCCTGGCATCCGCAAAAGCAGATTACGTCCTCGAATCAAACCCTAACTGACGATCGAGCTTGTAAACAGTCAATTATGGGATGTTTACTGTGCTATTTGTTTCTTTTTTGCGTGATAACGTTGCACGACTGGCTTTAGATTGACAAGGATTTATGGGGAAACGCAGCGAACGGAGTAAAAGCCAATCATGTAAATACGCATTACAAGTCCGCTGAGAAGAATTAAAGCGGCTAAATCAAGATTTTGTTTTATTTTTTTTCCCCCCATTTTCTGAAAAACAGACAAAACGACGACAAGCTGCCCGATGTTTAATGAGGAGAAAGATGATGGGCAGAGCTGGCATTGTAATATGCAAATCAGAAATAGTGTGTGAAATAGTGTCTGATGGTGTTCTTTACCATAGCTGATACAAACGCTGCTGTGATAATTGAGGAGTTTTAGGAAGCCGAGTCAAACACATGGTCAACATAAACTTATAACAGGCGCACAGAGAGGATCTCCAGAACTGTCTGCAGTAAACAACTCTCAAAAAAAAGTGTTATTGCCTTTCTTGTGCACCATGAATGAGAGTGGACTGAGTGGATGAAGGCCATATTTAAAAACGTTCAACAACTACAGCACCGGTGACGTTCAGCCTCAAGTGGAGGAGGTCAAGTATCTCAGGGTTTTGTTCACGAGTGAGGGAAGGATGGAGCGTGAGATTGACAGACGGCTTGGTGCAGCGTCTGCAGTATTGCGGACTCTGTGCTGGTCTGTTGTGGTGAAGAGGGAGCTGAGCAGTAAGACAAAGCTCTACGTTCCTACCCTCACCTATTGCCACAAACTCTGGGTAGTGACCGAAAAAATGGGATTGTGGATACAGTCGGTTGAAATGAGTTTCCTCCACAGAGTAGCTGGACTCTCCCTTAGAGATAGGGTAAATTCAGCTCTGTTGCCTCTGAGATGGTTTGGACATGTCCAGAGGAGGGACAGTGTATATTGGTAGAAGGATGTTAGAAATGCAGCTGCCAGAAAAAAGACAAAGAGGAGATATATGGATGCAGTTAGAGAGGACATGGAGGTAGTTGGAGTGAGGACAGAGGATGCAGAGGATGGAGATGAAGGAGGATGACTCACTGTGGAGACCCCTAGAGAGGGAAAAGCTGAAAGAGGAAGTTTTCCATTTTGGAGTATTAGTCTGTAAAATAGTACTTTATCAGCTGTGGAAGGTGTGAATCTTAAGGAACCATACTATTTGATCATGACTCAAAGGGCTGTGATGATTATTGATGCATCTATTAATTATACTTTAAACAAAAGCAGAACGGAGAATCCCTCAGACCATAAAAATGCTTTGCAATACATAGCAGTATAAAGC
Source organism: Nematolebias whitei (assembly GCF_014905685.2). NCBI lineage: Eukaryota > Metazoa > Chordata > Actinopteri > Cyprinodontiformes > Rivulidae > Nematolebias > Nematolebias whitei. Next base: position 15,109,217 of record NC_056520.1, read on the forward strand.
AGTTCCATTCGAACAAGATTATGGGAGCCAGTGGTGTAGTCTACATTTTTGTAGTGGATGTACTGTGCTTAGAAAAAAGTACACTGGTTAGCACAATGTAATCATCAATTTATTTTGAGTTTTATGCATATTGAACGTTTCCAAATTTCTCTGATGCTTTTATTTGAATAAATGTACAATAAACTTTGTACAACAGTTGGCTTTGTTTTAAAAAACATGTTATAGAATTTATTAAACAGTATCAAAGCAAAACATGTTCAAGTATTAAGTAGTACGTACTGAATTATACAATAATTTGCTGAATAAGCAAATGTAATAAACAAGCGCTGCATACAGAAAGATTGTTATGGAAGAGTTTAACTGCCGTCTAACATATTAATGACACTTGTCTAAGGATATGTCATGTATCATTTGGCACTTTTAAATGGCTATACTGAAATTCTTGAGCTTTTCTAGTGGGTATACGCCGTATACCAGCGTATCGCGTAGACTACACCACTGCAGCTAACCAAACCGTTTGCGTCGCTAACCCATAATCTGCTAAAAAAAAAATTATCATTATCTTGACTAATGCTAAACCGCTAAACAGGTAAAAATAAATAAATAGCAGAATGCAACGCTAAAGTGCAAACCGCGCAGACGACCGACCCTGTGTGCATCAAACATCTTTATATCCTTCCAGTTAAAGCTACGTCGACCAATCACGTTTTGTCACGTGTACGCATAGTAAGCCAATAGCGTGTTTAACAAACTCTTCGAGACATGCCCACAACAGACAGGAATAAGGGTAGTGGCTCTACATTGAACTTCAATCATCAAGTAAAAACAGATGACAAGTCTGATGACAACAAAAATGGGGTTTATTGAAAAAGGTGCAGAGCCCAACTGAACAGCTTGACGTCGGAATTTTTTTTTATATATTTTTGCTGTACATTTTTTATGTAGAGCCACTACATAAGCTTGTCCATTTTGTTAGCGGACTTAAAGGTGGCGAAACGTAACGGTTTCCAAAGGTTAGCGAAAATGCTAATCCGCTAAACAAACAATTCGTTCCGCTTTTAGTGGAACTGTGCTCACGACTGATTGGAACTAAAATAACAAAAACAGAAGTTAAAATGTTGACCTTAGATTCTGGTCCATGAGTGTTCATGCTATGCATCACGTTAGAACTATCTTACCCGTTTCTTCTGTGTTTCCATCACTTTTGGTCCCGTTGTAGGGTGTGGGAATGACACTGTGGGTCTATCTTCATTATAGGATAATTATGTGTCATCATGGCTCCAAAAAGCAAAAACATATCACAAAAGCCCTCAATTTTAACAACCGAGTGTAGACGCAAATTCTTTGCAATCAAAATAATCGATTCATGCTAGAGTTGGCAGCATTTTGGGTCGAGGTTTTAAATGGTCATTACTTTGCAATAAAGTTAGAAACTCAAAAAGGAAAAGGCTCATTGTAATTTTAGTGATGTTCAAAATAGGGATGCTCGATATTATCGGCATAGTTTTGGTCTTAGCCGATATTAGCATTAAAGTTAAATATCGGACATCGGCCATTCCATCAAAATAACTCGCCAATATAAAAGGCGCTGTTTTTGTATGACCACCTAGTGACAAGGATGCCTGCAGTGCCAGTACAATGTGATGACATCACGCGAGCCTACCCGATCTCACGGCGGAGAGGAAAAAGTCAAAAATGTTGGTGGTGTGAAAGTTTTTTCATTGAGGATATCAGATTTCGAAGATTTTTGGACTACGTTGAGCCTCGCTGCATCATCCCCAGCCTGAGATATTTTTCCGACGTAGCCTTACCCGAGTTACAAGCAGTCATTTCCAACGGCATTGAGAAACTAATAGCCGATAGCACTTGGGTGAGTTTTACTACAGATATTTGGACGTCGTGTTAGCCCCGTTAGCACGATTAGTCTTACGGAACAATGGATAGACAAAAACTTTGAACTTAAAAAGGCTGTCCTTCATGCACAGGAGTGCAGAGGATCCCACACTGCAGCTAGGAACCTGGAACAAGCCTCCACAAGTGAGACAGCATCGCAGGTTACTAATGCTAATAAATAACATTTAACACTTTTCATTTAATATAAGTTAAAGTGCTATGCATATCATATGGCTGTTACAGAATATATGTCACCAGCTCTTACAACTGTTACACAATTTTTGTACCAAATAAACCTAATTAAGAGGGCTGTGTTCTGACAAAGGAAAGTATATAAAATATCTATCGGTTATCGGCCAAATAAGTTTTAACATATCAGCATATCGGATATCGGCCAAAAATCCAATATCGTGCATCCCTAGTTCAAAATAAACTATTGTTTTAAGTACAGTTTCGGACATGCCAGGTATTGTTTTAAGGTTTTAGTCATTGAGTTTAACTACAAACTTTGGTCCATTTTGTGATTTCTTTGAAGCGGACACAACACATGATGGAAATTGTTAGGACAGTGCTTTCATCAAGGTGGCAAAGAGATTTAAATTAGATTAAAATAAGAAACGTCAAACAATCCCAAGCAGCAAATCCTTCAACGGACTCTCCTGCTTGTAATCAAGGTGTAATTTGCACTGCAGCTTTGAAGCCTCCTCTCATTCAGTCTCCATATTGGCATGATTGTAGAACAATGAAACGGGCTGAGAGCAGGACCAAGAAACTCAAATGGATGCTATTAATAAAAGACACGTCTCGTCACTCTTAACATGGCAGGAAAACCTAGCAGCCTTTGAAGTCCTACCCTCTCACTTAACTTAACCCAGTCTCCTCTCATCTTTTGCTCAAACTCCTGCCTTTAATGTGGCGAGGCGGCCAGCCGCCACGCACCGGCTCAACAATCACGTCACTGGACGCCTTCAGAACAGGGATTATTTGCATTTCCTGGTCCGTTTGAGCTTCAATCACACAAAAGAATCCAGGACTGCTGACACAAAAAGAAAGAAGATCAGGATAGAAACCACCCCTAAAGTAATGTGGTGCGGCTGAACTCAAACCAGATGAATCTTCTCTATTTTTACCTTTTCCTCTGCCAAAGAAACATCAGGCACATCCTGTACGCTTCAGTGAAAACGGCCCGGCTACAGCTCTTTAAAGAGCAGACGGAACAAAGATGTTCAACCCCCCCCAAAAGACACATCTTCTCTTCCAATGTTTGCTTAATTCTGTTGTGTGTGATCTTAGAAATGGGGAGATTGAAAATGATACGAACACACTCAAATGAAGACTCATCTTTAGGTAAGGAGCATGTGGCATCAAAGCATTACAACGGAGATCACAAGCAAAAAAACAAGAACCTCAGAAACAGACGTTTGCAAATAAATACTTTAAGAGGATACAAAATTAGCTGTTAAACAGCTGATTTCAGATTGAGTACAGGCTGGTTTGATATCGGCACATGGTTGAATTCAGCACAAATCTTCATGGAAGGAAAAAAAAAATACCACAAGAAAAAATTGTTTTGCTACGATCGACGTACCAGTAATGTAGTTTGTAACTAATAAACTCAATGTAAGGTAAAATACATTTTTTAACATAGAAGCGTTGAACAAAATCTGAAGTTACACTAGATAAAACATCAGACGCCATTTTTTGCAGCCATTTTCAACAACAGTTAAAATTAAGACTTGTATTGTCGTATTGCCTGCTGCCTCTCATGACAGTTTCAACTATGATCAAATTATGAGGGGAATTCAGTTTAAGATGTTTTGGTCAAACCTTGAAAGTACCATTTTACACAATTCCTTCCAATCTTGTAGGGCTGGACGATATGGCCAGAACATTTATCACGATATATTTCTTAATTTCGGTCGATAACAATATAATTCCAATACTGATACAATATAAAAGCCTCTGAAAAACTGTACGAACTGTAAAAATAAATTAATGTTCACCTTTTATTTGAATTTAGCCTTCAAGGAAATTTGAAATCACCGTCAAACATAAAACTCTCAACTTTGTCAATATTAATAGTTTTAACTTTAAACAACAACATAACATGGGTTTCTCTTTTGATACAGCTGGGGGTGTTTCAGGGACACGTTGGCTCAAACTTTCATTGTGCTTCATCTTCTGACTCTCAGCATATTCTATCGAGTGGAACAAGTTAGACGTGTTCCCACCGCTAGTTGGAACAATTCTCCGACACATTTTGTAGCACACTGAAACCTGCAGTTTATCAGAGCTTAGATAGCCGAACCACTTCCACACCGCCAAATTAGTCTTTCCTCTCTTATCAATTATGTAATCTGCTTTCTCTTCACTTGTGAAAGCTTGTTCAGTCACATTCTGACGGTCATGGGAACTCATTTTGAAGTAAAAACTTAACGGGCGTTGGTGATTAACCTAGCCTAACCTGCTACTGCTAACGCCTCCTGGACTCGAGATTTGCGTAACATCTACGACACCACGCACTTGCGTAGTTGTGTCGCACCTTTTTCTGTTCGGGTTGAAACTGAAGCGGCCGCTTCAACCTGAACAGAAAAAGAAATGCATCAGTGAAACTTTGTAATAATATCAAAATATCGAAAATGTGCTTAAAACTCATATCACCGTTATTGAATAAAGTCATAAACACTGTTGAAAGTGACAGGAAGAGACCAACACTGCACAGTTTTTAGAAATAACTGGGTAAATAAAGTAACAGAGCAGTGTTCTGTCATTCGATTATAACTGTACCACACTCACCTCACCACCGGTAGAACAGCTTCTCAGCATGACCTGAGCCGAAGTGAGGAGTACTTTCAGGAGGATTAATCCTCACAAAGCAACTGGCCCAGACAACATCCCAGGGAAGGTGCTGAAAGACTGTGCCGATCAGTTCTGCGAGGTGCTGGCTGACATCTTTAACACCTCACTTACCCTGGCAACAGTTCCCACCTGCCTGAAGACCGCAACAATCATCCCAGTACCAAAGAGCGCTACAGCGACTGGTCTGAATGACTACCGGCCAGTAGCCCACACCCCGATAGTCGCTAAATGCTATGAAAAACTGGTCATGACCCACATCAAAACAATCATCAACATCAACAAGGACCCTAACCAGTACGCATACCGCGAGAATTGATCAACAGAGGATGCCATCTCCTTTGTGGTCCACACTGCGCTCACCCACCTGAGCAGAAGGTACTCCTACATCTGTTTGCTCTTTGTGGACTTCACACCTGCCTTTTACCATGATCCCCCAAACCCTGATGGACAAACTACTCACATTAGGACTAAGCTCCTCCATTTGCAAATGGGTTTGACTTCTTAAACAGACTACAGTCTGTGAGGATCCACAACTTCTCCTCCACCATAGCCCTCAGCACTAGCTCCCCTCAGGGCTGTGTGCTGAGCCCTCTTCTGCTCACTCTGCTCATGTTACTACTACTACAACTACTGTTACGGTTTTCCCTTTACATTTTATACTTTTGTTGGATGTAACTGGGACTCTGTGTACACAATTTCGGTCCACCACATGTACCACATGTGGTGTGTGGGACAAATAAAGAAACTCTGACTCTCCAACTCTAACTTTAAAGTTATATTTTACATGTAATACATTTTTTTTTCTTATAGGCCCTTTATTGCCCCTATTTGCAATGTTGTTTGGATCTTAAAATAATTGCAAGACAGTTTTACATCCAAAACTTACATTGTTGTGATTTTTCGTTCATGGCATATTACGCTCCCATATTAGACTACGATGGTAAAATTTACATTAAACCTCCGTCCATCGAACCACCAAGTCCACAAACAAAAGAAAACACGAAAACACAAAGAAAAGTCAATGCAGATATTTGTCTGTATCCAGTGTGCTTTGACTCCGCCAATGACGTTGCTGCTTCCTCTGTAAAACGTTTGTGTAACTAAATCTCCAATCTACTAATGGCCACATAAAAACAGCATTTCAATCTAAAAAGACTTGCACGCAGGGGGAAAATAAATAAATAAATAAAAAGCGTTCCGGCTATTTCTGCTCGATTCGAACAACGTGGCACCTGTGACTATTCAACGAGGGCACTTCCAAATTGCCCGTCATCAGTAAAAGCTGCAATTTCTGACACGCACACACACACAAAAATAATAAATAAATAAAGCACAGCCGGCCAAAACAGCTATGAGCGTTGCTTGTTGAGGCCTGTCTGCACAAATCCTGTTGCTGTAAAGGAGCACCGATACAATTATCGATTTTCATCTTTGCCGTATTGTATTTAAATTAAGCTGATTGATGATCATCAATCTATAAAAAAAACGCTGACGGAAAAATGTTTCGAGAAGTTTCTTCTTGCACGCTCATTTCTGTAATTGCTTTTCCATATTTTGGTTACTGCACACACACACACATGTGTGTATACGTATGCATGTGCGCACACGCATACAAAACCTACTCAGATCCATAAATGTGTGAACAAAAAGCAGAGATTAATGCGTTATGTTTAAACCTAACCTTTTCTGGAAGTCAAGCGCTCCGCCGGGTTATTTCTAATTTAAAACTGGAGCTCCGGCAGCCCCTTTACATCCTCATTCTTATTAAAGACATTTCAGGACGCGCCGTAGCCAGGAGGCACAGCTCAAATATATATGATTCAGTGTCATTTGCAGAGGAAATCTGGGTTTTACAGGAAGCTTATTCTGCCTTTTGTAACTGCAAGCTGTGACAAATGTCGTCTGCAATCCAGGGTTTTTTCCCCTTCTTTTTACAAGATAGAGTAACTGTACCCAATTTAGATTATTATCTACATTCAGATTTACTTGCTGGGCTCTAGAAAGTGTGCTAGACTTTTCAAGGCAATAATCACATTAAAAAAAAATTACCACAAGCAAAAACCCATATTTTAGAAGGGACTGAAATTTGCCGTTTTCCTGCCAAAAAGAGCGTCAAGACACCAATTTTGTCATTTAGTTTGGGAGGACATGTTGACGGTTACAGTTGACGTTTCATTCCACAGCAAAGCCTCGTCTTTCAAATTTATGTCCTGCGCTTTTTGCGCACAACTGGCAAACATCCATCTGTGGCCAAGCTTCACTTGCAAAACAGTCGTAATTTAAAGTTCTGAGAGAATCAAAGGGGTGGAGGATCTCACACTTCAGCTTTCAAAACTTCAGGTTTTTTTTTTTTTTCTTCCAGTGGTTTGGGAGCAGAAACATATTCTTTGCTCGCTGTTGAAAATATGTCCTGTACGTTGAGCTTTTGTTTGGATAAAATTATTATTATTTTTTTTAAAGTATGTTTTAGTTAGCTTTGTTTTCCTCGTTTCCAAACTAAGAGTTGATCAAATCAGAATATTTAATGATTAAATTAGATTTTTCTCTAACATTATAGAAACTCCCCTCCCTGGGCTGCCACGTTACTGTGGTGGAGGGGTTTGAGTGTCCCAATGACCCTAGGAGCTATGCTGTCAGGGGCTTTATGCCCCTAGTAGGGTCACCCATGGCAGACAGGTCCTAGGTGAGGGACCAGACAAAGTGCAGCCCAAAGACCCCGATGAAGAGAAAAATAAATGGACTTAATGTTCCCTTGCCCGGACGTGGGTCACCAGGGCCCCACTCTGGAGCCAGGCCTGGAGGTGGGGCACGCGGGCGAGCGCCTGGTGGCCGGGCTTTTACCCATGGAGCTCGGCCGGGCATAGCCTGAAGAGGAGACGTGGGTCCCCCTTCCCATGGGCTCACCACCTGTGGGAGGGGCCAAAGGGGTGGGGTGCAATGTGGGATGGGTGGTGGCCGAGGGCGGGGACCCTGGCGGTCTGATCCTCAGCTACAGAAGCTGGCTATTGGGACGTGGAATGTCACCTCACTGGTGGGGAAGGAGCCTGAGCTGGTGTGTGAGGCTGAGAGGTTCCAGCTAGAAATAGTCGGACTCACCTCTACGCATGGCTCTGGCTCTGGAACGAGTTTCCTTGAGAGGGGCTGGACACTCTTCCACTCTGGAGTTGCCCCTGGTAAGAGGCGCCGAGCAGGAGTGGGCATACTTATTGCCCCCCAACTTGGTGCCTGTGTGTTGGGGTTCACCCCGGTGAATGAGAGGGTGGCCCCCCTCCGCCTATGTGTGGGGGGACGGGTTCTGACTGTCGTTTGTGCTTATGCACCAAACGGCAGTTCAGATTATCCACCCTTTTTGGAGTCCTTGGAGGGGGTACTGGAAAGTGCACCTCCTAGGGACTCCCTTGTTCTGCTGGGGGACTTCAATGCTCATGTGGGCATTGATAGTGAGACCTGGAGGGGTGTGGTAGGGAGGAACGGCCCCCCTGATCTGAACCCGAGTGGTGTTCTGTTGTTGGACTTCTGTGTTCATCATGGATTGTCAATAACTAACACCTTGTTCAAGCATAAGGGTGTCCATATGTGCTCTTGGCACCAGGACACCCTAGGCCGCAGTTCGATGATCGACTTTGTCATCGTCTCATCTGATCTGTGGCCACGTCTTGGACACTCGGGTGAAGAGAGGGGCGGAGCTGTCCACTGATCACTACCTGGTGGTGAATTGGCTCCGATGGTGGGGGAGGATGCCAGTCAGACCTGGCAGACCCAAACGTATTGTGAGGGTTTGCTAGGAACGTCTGGCAGAGTCTCCTGTGAGACGGAGTTTTAACTCCCACCTCCGGGAGAACTTCGAACATGTTCCAAGGGAGGTGGGGGACATTGAGTCTGAGTGGACCATGTTTCCTGCCTCTATTGTCGAGGCAGCTTACTGGAGCTGCGGCCGCAAGGTTGTCGGTGCCTGTCGCGGCGGCAACCCTCGAACCCGATGGTTGACACTGTCGGTGAGGGATGCCGTCAGGCTGAAGAAGGAGTCCTATAGGGCCTTTTTGGCCTGTGGGACCCCGAAAGCAGCTGATGGGTACCGGCAGTCCAAGCAACATGCGGCTTGGGTGGTCGCTGAGGCAAAAACCTGCTGTGTGGGCCCCACCCGATCCGTATAAATCACATTAAGAGCGGGTAATCTGCTCCCCATTTTTCTTCAGCAAGCTAGTACAATAAAACAACTGACCTTTCATCGAGATGTCCAGCTCCAGCACCATCCGCTTGTGTCCCTCCTGCAAGACCGGTTACTTGCTTAGCTTCGACCGGCACGACACCTGCGAGGGATGCCTGGGTCCCCGCCACGTCGTTTTCTTCAGTATGATGCTTGCGCATAACGGGATAAACCCATCAGCGACAGCCTTAAAGGGCGAAGCCTATATGAAATAGAACGTTGGTCACGTACTGTAACCCCAGATTCTATGAATATAGGCGTAGCCCTTTAAGCGTCGGGCCTCACTGGCTCCTGAATAGCTGAAGAAAAAGAATAAGCTATTTGGGAGCAGATTACCCGCTCTTAATGTGATTTATACGGATCGGGTGGGGCCCACACAGCAGGTGGGCGTGGACTAATTTTTTCAGTATGATGCTTGCGCATAACGGGATAAACTAAAGACCTGAAATATTTCAGTTGGTGTGCAATGAATCTGAAATATATGAAAGTTTCATTTTTATCATTACATTATGGAAAATAATTACCTTTATCACAATATGCTAATTTTTTGAGAAGGACCTGTACATTTAGCATAAACGATGCATAACCTAACTCAAGTCCATTGCAAACATTTATTTTGTGGTAAAAAACAAACTATGAATTAGTGTGAACTGCAATTTAGAACCTCACAGAACATTTCTGCTTTCTTTTGAAACCAGATCTTCTACTCCTCTACATTTAGCCAAAAACTAAGAGAGCAGCTCTCTTTCTGAACAATGTGGCTTGAGAGGGAGAACAGTCTTTCACAGTGTACAGTGGTGGCGTTGATATTTGCGGGTAATTTGTGCTAGCCCAGGATATGAGTCCCTTCTTTTTGACCACCGCTGCAGTGGGCACTCATCCACGTCAGTTTTGGACTCTGATTTGTAGCGGTCCAGTGTAGACTGAATGGTCTCTGCCTTGTCTGGGCATGAGTCAGATGATGCAAGCAAAAAAAATGGATATCTTCGTCTTCTGCAGTGGTGCTTCCCCTGTTGATTGAGCACCTTGTATCTGGGCATTTCTACCCTCTTTGAGCGAGTTGTTTAAAGAACTCCACACTTCGCCTCTCAGATTTTGGCAGGTATTTTAAGTCCTTGAACCTGGGATCAAGTGCAGTAGCATTCTTGAGCCAAGTGAGATTGGAGTTCTCCTTTCGTTGAGCCAGGTCTTCACAAAAGGCCTTTTTGTATTGCACCATGTTGACAGTATTATCATCTGAAGGCTCCATGACTATGAACAGGTGGCAGAAGGCAGACAGCACCACAGAACAGGAGATGTAGTGCTGTCCACTTAGAGTTTCAGTGACATACCAGTGAAAACAAATTAATAACATTAACAATTGAATTATTAGAGCATCTGTCACCAAAAACACTTGTTCCCATCTTATAAAATATGCAGAAAAACATAATTGGTTTCTCCATTTTTACACTTGTTAACTGATCCACTGATTTAACTATATCAGCTTAACATAATACAAGGAAACATAAATAAAAACATACCTTAATAGCTCAAGTAGTTCCTCCAACTTCTTCAGCTTTCCAAGCTCAGCTTCTGTAAGCATGGTAATTTTGCTGTTCTGCTGTGATAGGGTTAACTCTATTGGTGATTTATTGGTGATATATTCCTCTTCTTAGGGTAGAAAGGTCCAGATCCAAGGCACTCAAGATCTCTACTGGTGATCTTGTGCTGCTGGTTGTTTCATGCTGCTGTGTTCGTTCGTACCCATCTGCTAGCGCGGACACGTGTTGGGGCTGCAGTTGTTGTCGTGTTTTTTTGCATTATTGGTGTTTGGCATATATTTTGGATCCTTTGGCATGCCGTTTGGCATGTGGCTTAGTGTATATCTTGGATCCTTGTAAACTGTTTCTTCTTACACTTTATATTTTTGTTGTTGGGTGTAACTGGGACCCTGTGTACATAATTCTGTTCCACCTCATGCACCACACATGGTGAAATAACAAATCTTCTTGAACTTGAATTATTTTGGTGGATCCTTTGGATCATGTGTAAAGTGGAGTTCCATCTTGTGGGCACGTCTTGCATCACGGGTTCTTATTTTTGTTTATGTGCAACTTGCTGTTGATTCAACTCTCTAGCATTTGATGTGGTGTGCTTGAAGTGACCAACAATTTTTTGACATTTGGTTAAAACAGCGTCAAATCCACTGTCCCCCCCAGTGACACCGATTGCTGTCTGTAGAATGTGTGCAGTACAAGGAAGATATTCATATGGAAGGAGTCTTGCAGCTGCTGTCAAGTTTTGAGCACTGTCTGTCCCACGTGTTATTTTTTTCCTCAATGTTTCATTCTTGTGCGACAGCCTGGATGTGCTGCGCACATGCCCCTGCATAGTTGTGCTCAGTAGACTTACTCACAGTTAATGCAACGGAGCGCAGGCACCAGTTGTCATCAATAAAGTGATCTGTGACACCCAAACAGTTATCATTGGTAGCAGAAGTCCAATGTTCGCAGGTGACCGTGACATATGGAGCTTGCTCTAATCGTCATCTGGTTGTTGTACAGCATCTCTGATCTGAACATTACGTTTGACCTTGCAGGTAGATGATAAGCGGAGTCCCCCAAAGCCTCCTGAATCACATCCCTCTGTCCTGCATCCTCAACAATGTTTCAGGTCGACAATTTTTAGCTACCCATACCCAACAAGCAATAGCTTTCCCACCCACATTAAGAAGTCGGTCCGAGGAGTCAAACCAACGACCTTCCGATCACAGTCTCAACTTCCCTAACCTCTGAACCACCACTCCCTACCATATGTACAGTGTGTGTGTATGTATGTATGT
>NC_056520.1:15121396-15148546 GCF_014905685.2 Nematolebias whitei
GGAGATCACGAGCATCCAGTAGAGTTTTACGGCCTTGACCCTTACGCACAGCGATTGTTCCAGATTCTCTGAATCTTTTGATGATGTTATGCACGGTTGATGATGATAACTTAAAAGTCTTTGCTATTTTACGCTGGGTAACATCATTCTGGTATTGCTGCACTTTCTGCGCAACAATGGTGGAATTGGTGATCCTCTTACCATCTTGGCTTCTGAGAGACACTGACACTCTGAGAAGCTCTTTTAATACCCAATCATGTTGTCAATTGACCTAATTAGTGTTAATTGGTCTTCCAGCTGTTCGTCATATGCTCAATTTCCTTTTTCCAGACACTTATTGCTACTTTTCCCAACTTTTTTGGGATTTGTTGACACTATGAAATTTTAAACTAACATATTTTTCCTTTAAAATGTTACATTTACTCAGATTAAACTTTTGATCTGTCATCTATGTTATATTACGACTAAAATATTGACATTTGCCATCTCCACATCACTGCATTCAGTTTTTATTCACAATTTGTTTAGTGTCCCAACTTTTTTGGAATTCGGTTTGTATATTAGGAATGCACAATATTATCAGCATGGTATCAGTATCGGCCGATATTAACTTTAAATTTCAATATCGGACATCAGCCATTCCATTCAAATAACTCGCTGATAGAAAAAGGCACTGTTTTTGCCTGCAGCACAATGTGATGACGTTGTAGCACAATGTGATGACGTTGCAGCATTAGCGCAACGCAATGACGTCATGTGCTCACGGCGTAGAGGAAAAATCAAATGTCGGCGGTGTGAAAGTTTTATTTTTCGTTGGTGAGCATGTCAGATTCCGAAGATTTATGGACTATTTTGAGCCTTGCTACATCATCCGCAGTCTGATATATTTTTCCGACGTAACGTTACCCAAGTTACAAGCTGTGCAAGCTGTCAAGCTTTCCGGCGTCATTGAGAAGCTAATAGCCGATAGCACGACTTGTTGGGTGAGTTTTACCACAGACATTTGGACGTCGTGTTAGCCCCGTTAGCATGATTAGTCTTATGGAATAATGGATAGACAAAAACTTTGAACTTTAAAAGGCTGTCCTTCATGCACAGGAGTGCAGAGAATCCCACACTGTAGCTAGGAATCCGGAACAAGCCTCCACAAGTGAGACAGCATCGCAGGTATGCTAATGCCTGCAAATGCTAATAAATAACATTTAACACTTTTCATTTAATATAAGTTAAAGGGCTATGCATATCATATGGCTGTTACTGAATATATGTCACCAGCTGTTGCACAGTTTTTTGTAGTAAATAAGCCTAAATGAGAGAGAGGGCTATGCTCTGACAAAGAAACGTCTATAAAATATTGGCATCGGTTATCGGCCAAATAAGTTAACATATTGGCGTATCGGATATCGGCCAAAAATCCAATACCGTTCATCCCTAATATATATTCATACTGTACATACAATACCTATATACATATATACACACACACACACACACACAGAGTAAATCAGGGGTGCCCAGTACGTCTATCACGATCTACCGGTCGATCGCAAAGGCAATTTCAGTAGATCGCATGGCGAAATTGACGTCAGACTACTTTTTTAATTTCTTTTTATTTTTTTTTTATAGACATCAGCCTATCAATCCATCTTCAATACACAATTTGTCCCTTGATTGACATACAGATAAGTCAATCAGAGACCGGATATTTTCTGACACATAGGTCACCATGTATGCGCAAACAATGGTGCCCATGATTGACACACAGGGCAGCCAATCAGAGACCGGATCTTTTCTGACACATAGGTCACCACGCATGCGCATTTAATCACAGTAAAAACAAATGAGTTGACTTGTAATAGCCTCCAGTTTATATCTAAACTCAAGGAAGTGTGTAAAATGAGTTGGGGAGCTGGACCAAGTAAGAAGCAATAAACCTACCATTTCCATACGGAATTGGGGAAGGACTTTTTTCCCCACAATGTCATATTCCAAGTGCGTTTGCCTCATCTGCAAGTATACCGAAGCGGTATTTTCGGACTATATTCATAAACGGTACAGCACTGACTTCATTCCGAAAAGCGAGCAGAGAACGAAAACGGTTATGCAACTAAAATCCCAGTTATCCGGGCAGCAGTCACTTTTCCTACAGCTGACCAGCAGTGAAGCATCACTCCAGGTGAGTCACTTTAATAACTGTTAAGCACAAGAAGTCGTTTCAAGATGGAGCGATGGTAAAAGAGTTATTTGTTGAAGCAACTGACTCGTTGTTCAGAGACTTTAAAAACCAACCAGAAATATCATCTTCCATCAAAACTCTCCAGCTATCAAGAAATTCGGTTACAGTTAAAAGCAGCTGCTGTCGGGGCTGAATTTTAACTTCTCAGGTTATTTTTCAAACATGAAGTTATTCTTGTTGTTTTCTGTTCCTTTGTGTGAAGAACAGACTTTATGGCAGTGTTTTGTTTATTATTTTGTATGCGGACAGTAAAAATTAATTGTCACTTCTTTTTTTAAACACTTTTGGGTTTTTGTCGTGTATGATGCATCCACAGCGAGCTGGGACTTATTCATTCAACCTTTATTTAACCATGTTAGTCTCAATGAATCACGAGGACTCATTTGGGTGGGGTAGGTGAAGCACCCACACTTGCCCCACTCTGGGCCCATGAGCAAGGCCCTTAACCCCCAATCTGCTCCCTAAACAGGTCTATCTTGAAAATGAGTTCTCGTGGCTCAATGAGACTAGATGTATAAATAAAGGGTAAATGAAAAAATAAAAATAAATTTACAAGACATAATTGTTTCAGACAGACAACATATAAAGTAGAGACAACACTAAACTACAGTAAAATGCAAATAAAGTAAAAGTAGTGTTATAAAACAATGGATCAAGGTGCCATATTAAATATGGTAAAATACTAAAAACAAGAACATAAAAAAAGAACGTTAAAAAAAAGTAGAACAAGAACGTAGAGCATAAAATGCATACTTAATATGTTTATAAATAAGTATACATTTTGTATTTTTATAGTAGGTAGATCACTTGGACTTGGTCATTTTAAAAGTAGCTCACATGCTGAAAAAGTGTGGGCACCCCTGCAGTAAACGGACAGTACTTAAATAACGCCTTTCTAACTAATCAAGATACACAAAGAGCTTTACAACACAAACTGCCCTCATTTACCTCCACACACGCACACATTCATACTCTGCTAGGTCTCTACAAAGCTAATTGTTAAATTGGCATAATTGTTCTAAAGAAACTAATCGGTGCTTTTAGATTCATACACCTGGGACACACAGAGGCAATGAGGGGTTCAGTGTCTTCTTGTCCAGAGACACTTCAACATGTGGCTACTGTTGGAATCAAACCCCCAACTCTCCCATTGGAGGACGACTGCTCGAACCACTCATCCACAACATATACAGTATGTATATTTACACATACACACACATGTATATAGGGGTCGGGGGAGAGTTTGCCTCAGGTGGAAGAGTTAATTGATCAGGGCCTTGTTCACGAGTGATGGTAGGATGGAGCGGGAGATGGCTCAACGTATTGGGGCCTTGTCCTCAGTAATGAGGGCATTGTTGTGGTAAAGAGAAATGAGTCGAAGGGCAAAGATCTCGATTTACTGGTCTGTCTACGGTCCAACTCTCACCGATGGTCAAAAGGTCTGGAAAGCACGAGATCGCAGATACAAGCAGCCACAATGGGCTTCCTTGGCAGGGTGGCCAGGCTTAGCCTTATAGGGTGAGGATATCCATCATCCGGGGGAGATCAGAGTAGAGCCACTACTTCTTCGCATTGAAAGGTGTCAGTTGAGGTGATTCGGGCATCTAATTAGGATGCCTCCAGAACGCATATGTTTAGAGGTTTTTCCAGACACGTCCCACTGGTATGAGGCCCTGGGGAAGACCTAGACGTTGCTGGAGGGATTGTGCAGCTTCGATGGCCTGAGAATGCCTCGGGGTCTCCCAGAATGAAGTGAAAAGTATCACATGGGAGAGGGATGTCTGGGTTTCTCTACTGGACCCATTGCCTCTACAACCCGTTACGGATAAGCAATAGAAGAGGGATGGATGGATGTTTTTATTTTACTCCCTTGTGTTTTCATTCTTTTAACTTCCATGTATTTCTGGACCACTATTCCATCTTTCTCCTTTGTCAGTTCCTGAACTTAGCCAGCCCTCTCTCACCTGTTCCCGATCTGCTCTCAGCTCAAGTGTCACCACTTCTACATCAGCCTAGTCTTACTTATTCAGTCTGTTCTCCTCCACACATGAGCAGTGCATTATTGGTTCTGATGCATTATCTTGGTTCTTCTTGTGATTTCCACTTGCGATATTACCCAATGTGCAAGTTTTTGCTGCCTCGGTATCTTTATGATTTTGTATTATAAATTAAATTTGCCATGTGGTTACTGCTGTGTATGGTGTTGTTGGATTACTCAGTAAGCAACTAGGAAGGATAAGAACAAAAGGATGCTTCTGAAGGCCACACCAACAAAAACAACTAAAAAAATTCAACAGTGACGTGGCATAAACTATTGCTTATGCTGTAGTTCGCTGCAACCTTCAACTTTCAACTCAACTTCCACTATACGTAATGAGAATGTCTCATGAATGTTATACTGCATTTATATCACGTACCTAAAATTTAACATTTTACTACATGAGCGTCACACTTCTTTATTCAATTAAATTCTATTCAGTTTATTTATATAGCACCAAGCCACAACCGAAGTCATCTCAGGGCACTGAACAGAAACATTCATATACATATAAAAAGGAAGTTAATAACATTATTTATCTGAGGAGCAGACTGTTCTGGGTTTAACTTAATCGCAGACTCTCATCTTGAGCAAGCATGAAGGCGACAGTGGAATGAAAAAAAAACTCCCTCATGAGGAAGAAACCTTTAGCAGAACCAGGCTCAGGACAAGCGGCCATCTGCTTCGACCGGCTGGGTTTGAGAGGAACAGGAAGGAGGAATAGATACACAATGGCAGGTCAAGAATCACATGTTTAGATAGTGTCAAATGAAAACTATTCAATTGCAACAACTCATATTAAGAAATTAGGTAAATGTGTCCTCTAGTAGTCTAAGCCTATAGCAGCATAACAAGTCAACCCGAACTATAGGATTTATCAAAAAGGAAAGTCTTAAGCCCAGTCTTAAAACTGGACTATGTGTCAGCCTCACGGACAGAAACTGGAAGTTGGTTCCACAAGAGAGGAGCCTGATAACTGAAAGATCTTCCTCCCATTCTGCTTTTGGAAACTCTAGGAACCGCAAGTAAACCTGCAGTCTGAAAGTGAGGTGCTCTGTTAGGAAAATATGGAACATTAAGATCTGTAATATAAAATGGAGCTAGGTTGTTGAGGGCTTTGTATTTTTGTAGGTTTCTTCATGTTTTGCCCCATGTAATAATTCAAAATACCCCCTGCATACAAGGGAAAATACAAAACAGTGTGAGGCTGTGTTAGTCATTTACAATATAGAATTTCTTAAATTGTTTTTATGACTTGTGTAAAACACTCAAGTGCTCTTTGATGAATAAGAACTGCACTGTACCTCATACGTACTAAGGCTAGAAAAATCGGTAAAAAAAAAAATAAATAAATAAATAAACCAAACCATCATCTGATGCAAATGAAAAACAAAAACTTTGAATTATTTACAGCTTTTCTCCTCACTTTATTCTGCTTTACATCCCCGGTGTGTTTATTTGAAGTGAAAGGGCGTGGCAAAATCCGGGTAATAAAACCCAGCTGCGCGCCGCTAAGACGCTGGAAATGGCTTCCACCGAAACGTGGGCCGGAGACCCGGTCGACTCGTGACACAACAAGAAAATCAGAAAATACAAACAAAGAAAGTCGTTTGCACACAAAGGGGAGCCGAATCAAGCGCGGCCCGTTTACTGCGCTGAGGTTCTTGTAAACAAGTGGCCATGCTAAAAACAATACAGCTGGATTTCCTCTTGATAATCATCACTCACTGTTTACCACAGCAGAGGGGTTCCTGCTCCAAACAGCCTCAGGTTCCTCAATAACACAAACCAAGCTGGATCCACTAACTCCATCTCTGTGATGATGCATTTAGGGACTCGGATCTGGCACCGTGCGTCTCGCTACCGTCCAAACACATCAAGAAAAATGTGAATCATGTGTCCTCTCAGTGCGAAGAAACAAGGAAAGTTTGGCTTTAGTGTATTTTTAATCAGAAGACCCGAGTTTAAACATAATTTTAGCACAACTCACTCCCAACTACAACTAAATCTCTCCATTTTCCCGGCATATTCTAAACATCTAATATCCAGGACACATTTTCCCCAGCAACATTTACTAACCATTGCAAAACTAATCATTTCTCTTTATGGGAAAAAAGAGCTTATCATATGTGAAGTGCTCAACATCAATGTCTTCATATTCTCGTTTGAGAAATTCATTGCGCGGTGAATTCCCTCGGGAACGCTGCCGCCAAGTTTCTGCTTTCCAAAAGTTTTTTTTTTTCCGTTCGTTTTTAATTCTCTCACTTTAATTCAACTTGGCACGTTATTTCTGAGAAAATACCGTCAGGCTCCGGGGAGGAACGTAGACGTGGTCTCACTTGTTAGTGCGGGTTTTAGTGCTGAATGAGGATCAGACAATGGCTGAGAGGAGTGGGGCTGCAGTCTAGCGAGGTATTGACACAGGAGATATTGCTTGAACAAAGTGGATCCGTGAGAAAAAAAAAAAAAGATCCAGCGAGCGTGAAGGGAAAAAAAAAAGAAAGAAAGATTATCTTAATTATCATTCAGGAGCTGCTTAGTGCAGCACCTGTGCATGAATAATGTCATTTATAGGCACATTGAGATGTGCATAATTCCCCCTTAAATCATACACATTAGCAGCATAACAAGGGATGAACAAGTCTCTGGCTCAACAAGGAGCGGGGGGCTACATTGTCAGCCCTTCACCTCAACAATGAGAATATATTTCTTTATTCAAAGACTCCACTCTTCTTTTATTTAACACTTTTGGTCCAGAGGAGCTGCGAGGTTACGCATCCTGCTTCGTAGCGCTCTGCCGCACGGCTTACACGTGAAAACAGAAGATCTGTTAGAGCTCAGAGTTGATTCAAGTTAAAACAGAAGTAACCAGCGCACGTGAAACGCCTCCGTATGGGGAAAAACATAGCGCGATTATTCATTAAAGTGGTTATTAAAGTGTTCTTCTTTAAATTAAAGCTTTGAGGATGAGAAAAGTGGTGCTACAGTGGAACCAACCTGAGCTGTTTTACAATAGTTGGGTAAATATGCAAGCGCTGCTATGATAAGAACTTCACATATTAAAGTGTGATGATTATTTAACACAAGTCAACATCTAAGCTAAACTTCTAAAATTAACCTGGACCCACTATTCTAATTAAATGTATTTTTCTGAAACAATTTATTTTATCCGTTATCTGTCAAAAAAACCAAAAAAGTCTTACTTATTACCCATCATTTCAAATTACAGTAGTCCATCGCTACTCGCTAATCCCTCAGTTCAACTTTCACATACTCGCTGTTTCGTGGGTTTTAAACGCAAGATGGTACACGACACACGATTGGCTGATTGATGGGAGGCGACCAACCAGAGCATTGTGCTGAGGGGCGGACTGGCTATCGGGAGCATCTGGACATTTCCCGGTGGCCTGGCCCGCTCAGTGATCGCCGAGGGATTCTAAAGTCTTGATTTGGGTCGCGCTTGATTATTTAAAGTAAACAATCCATGCCATTCACTCAGGTATCTGCCTCACTGAAGCTCCCTGAGCAGTAGCGATGGTCCAACACTAACATTGACTCAATTCTGAGCAAAAACATAAGTCAACACATCAAAACTGTTGACTTATTGTTTCCTGAAGAGACTTGGCTCATTCATGGACGTCTCCATTGTTGACCAGTTTTCAGTCACAACATAATGTTTGCTTCTGACCACAAACTTTGCTTACAAATTCTGAATATAAAGGACATATAAACTGTGTCTATATACTTTGGACTCCTGGCAAGAACCAATGCAGACATGTTCCTGTTTTTAGTTTTCTACACTTGCCTTATAATCTAGCTGTTTTTTTGTTACTTTTTTTTACCATCTTATTTTAATTTGTTAAAAAAAAATCTGTATGCCTCTTTTATGATTGTCTATTGTTGTCCTTGTTGTCCACTGTTGTCATCAAACTTTGTTGAAATCAGGTCTCTCTTGTAAATGAGTCCTCGAGGCTCAAGGGGATTAACCTGTATAAATAAAGGTTGAATAAATGAAAAAAACTCCCAATATGTAAAACATATGGCACAATTGCACATTATTTTATGAATTTGAATATGACTTTATAAACCAGTATTTACTGACTTTTTAATGAGCACCTTTAGGATTCCTACTTGCAACTTTAGACAGCTAAAACAGTGACCTTTAAAACAATTTAACTAAAGGATTTAAAATGGAAATAAAACCAAATGGTTACGACATCTATTTTCGGAGCTATATTAAAAATAACTAGAGAATTGGCATTTCTTGCAAAAATGTAGTACGAATTGCTGAAAAACTGCTGAAATTAGAAAAATAAAAATAAACATGCTGAAATCTAGCAGAAATGGAAGGACAAGCCTAAATTAGATGAACACATTTGCTAAGTTATGTTTAAATAAGCAGAAATTAGCCCAAAAAAAGGGAGATTGGCGTTAAAAAGCTGAAATTGGCAAATAGCTGAAAAGTAACTGAAAAGGCAAAAAGAAGCTAAAACTAACAAGAAAGCAGAGATGAAATGAGCTATAAAAAAAAGAGGGGAATTAGCTCAATTTAGCATAAAATAGCTACATAAAGAGATGAAATTAGCAGAAATAAGCTGAAAGGAGCATAAAATGAAATTAGCATAAAGAAGTTAATTAGGCTAAAAGTAGCAGAAGATACCATGAAAAGTTTTTTTTTTTCTGAAAACAGCTGAAATGAGCTAAAAAAAAAATCTAAACAAAAGGTAGCTGAAAATGTAGAACAAGCTTAAATTAGCAGAATAAAGCATAAATAACACTGTGGCTAAGTGGTTAGAGCAGTCGTCCTCCAATGCAAGAGTTGGGGGTTCGAATCCACCAGCAGTCACATGCTGACGTGTTCCTGGGCAAGACACTGAACCCCTCATAGCCTCTGATGTGTGTCCCATCAGTGTATGAATGTGATAAAGCTCTGATTAGTCTCTTTAGAATGATTTGTTCAATTAGCTTTGTAGAGATCTAGTAGAGTGCTGTATGAATGGGTAAATGAGGACACGGATTGTGTTGTAAAGAGCTTTGAGTATCTCGATTTGATAGAAAGGCGCTATATAAGTACAGTCCATTTACCATTTACATGTTTGCCCAGTTAGGCTGAAAAAAGCAGAAATGAACACACACAAAAAAAGAGGAAATTATTGGAAAAGGTAGAAATTAGCACAAAAAAAAAATGCTGCAAAGTAGCGAAAAAGGCAGAAAGAAGCTTAACTTAGCAAAAGGATGTGGAGAGCACAATTTTGCCCAAGTGTGAAGAAGCAGAAATTAGCAAAATAAAGTGGAAATTATCTGAAAAAGGTTGAAATTAGCTAAAATAGCAGCTGAAAAGTAGCTAAAAAAGCAGAAAGAAGCTGAAATTACAAAAACTAAGTGGAAAGAGCACTATTTTTGCTGAATTAGGCTGAAAAAAGTTGAAAAATTGCACAAAAAATAAGGTGGAATTAGCTGAAAAAGTTTAAATTAGCATAAATGCAGCTAAATAGTAGCTAAAAATGGGGGCCGAGATGGTGTAGAGGCAGGGCAGCCGGCCTGGGACCCCGAAAGTCCCGGGTTTGATCCCTGGTCACTGCACACCTTGTGGTGCCTCTGGGCAGCACACCTCATGCCCAAAATGTCCCCGGGGCACCTTCAATAGCTGCCCACTGCACCACCTGGTGGTGGATGGGTTAAATGCAGAGACTAATTTCGCCATTGCATGGAAACATACAGCGATGGCATTATTATTAAATAATAGAAAAAGATTAAACTTGCAGAAATCAGCTGAACGGAGCACAAAACAGCTGAAATTAGCTTAAAGTGGCAGAACAATGTTTAAAGGAAGCTGAAAGAAGCTGAACCAGAACAAAATGTGAAAGGAGCAGTAAAAGATTGTAAACGGATCTAAAGAGTTGAAAGATGTAAAATGAGCTAAATTAATTTTCTATGAGGAAAAACGTGGCAGAAAAGGCTAAATTTTTCTAAAAACTAAAAGTTGCACCAATACCAAAAGTCATAGCACCCTTCTCCTGAAAAAGCTGAACATTTTGATTTATGACTTACTGAAATAGCTTGAAAACTGCGGGACGAGAATCGCACCGAAAAACGTACGGAAGAGCACTGGATCACAACAATGTGGACAGAAGGAGTGTCTCTCAGTTTGTGAAGTTTGTTTCATAGTTGTTGCATTTTCACGTCCATCAGGAAGTGTAGTGACATTAGCAGGTGCAGCCAGCACACATAGTTCCTGCAGCTTGATTCTTGGGAGAGTCACATTATCCAAGTGATAAATTAGCTCTTGTGAACAACGCAGCTCTTATCAGCTGAATTTTACTTTGAGATCATTTCTCCTAAATGTCAGCCACTCTGAATGAAGGACTTGTTGGACTGCCGGACTCTCAGTTCATCGTAGGGTTGTCAAACTCACTTACCGAAAGGAGCCACATTTTAAAAACTTTGTCCGTTACATGGGCCACTTTCAGTTGATCCTGAATCAGATACCTGATGTCTTTTCTTGGTTGCAAGTTCATGAACAAGAGTTTGATCTGTTGCTCACTTCAGAATCAGTAATGATAGAATGATCCAGCCGTCTTTCTGGCTTCAAAGTTAGCCAGCTGCCAAGAGAAGTTTACACTAAACGATGTATTTACCAGTTTTTTTTAAAGAAAAAAACAGAAAAGAGACGACACTTTACATTTAATTGATCGTCTTGGGGGACCAGATTTGGTCTACAGCTCTTGAGTTTGACATGTGCTCTAAAGGAAGGATTGCAGGTCAGTAAACTGGATGGGACTCATGTCAGCACCAACTGACCATGGACCGATTGTATAAATTTGAGTTTTTATTCTTCCATGTTCAACAACTCCCAGAAAAGATTCACACCTGGCATGCGTCGAACAGTTCTGCTCAGGCTCAGGTTTGAGAACGCAGGGTGGAGTCTGCAGAAACAAACAGACCCGGAAAGTATTCGTCATCCGAATAGGATTTTAATGTTGCCACGGGAGAGGCGCACGGAGGAGATGCACGCAGCACAAACAGAGTAGTAACAAGGCTGTCATCACGGAGAAATGTCAAGTATTCCGCCCCGCTGCCGACTCCTCAGCGCAGCCCGCTGCTGTCGAGGCCCGGCCCACGCAGTCAAAAGTTCACAGCAACAACAGAGGGCATTGTGGGTTTTCAATAATCAGAGGGGCCTTCACGTTTCAGCTCGTGAATTCTAACTATGCCAAGCGGAGCTATGCAGTAGGACTGAACTCGGAGTGTGCGTGCACCTCCTCTGTGATGAGGTCAAGCTGCAATTTTAAAGCACTTTGAGCGCTCGCTTTCAGCCTGGGTGGAGGAGCTGGTGGGCGGGCTCCATCGCGTCGGAGAAAATGTCAGTCGGTCACGGAGAGAGATGCGATTGGACAGGCTGAACACAGAAGAAGCGAAATGCATCATTAGAAAAATCTGAGAGCGGCTGCCTTCTTCGTGCAATAATAATAAATAAAATTTAAAAAAAAAAGTTAAAAAAGCACGTCTTGAAGCCGAAACCTCGAAAACTTGATGTTAAAAAAGGTGCTTCACAGCCAACATAATTTCAAGTGTGTGATGCTCCTTTTGACACCAGCATAAAAACAATCTACATATTTATTTTTGAGTTAAAATATATGAAACAACTGTGGTAAACAAAAGTTAGTAAAGCGGAGCTGGTAAAAGTAAAATAAAAAAAACCCCACAAAGATCAGAAAACGTCTCATTACAGCTGAGATGGAAAATATTTTTGACTCGAGTAGATCTTCCCAGTTTTGGGAACAGAGATTTTTTTTTTTTTTGACAGCACAAAGACAAATAGTTTGGATTTATAATAAAACACAAACCATATCCTTTACTCAGCGTAGACTGAGGAAGTCCTCTGGATGGGGGATGAAACATTTCCCTTAAAGAAACTGGTCCAGATGACACTATTTAACATTTTTGTTGTTATCTACTGGATGACTGAGCTTACAAACCTTTTTCTGAACCACTTTGACCTTGGATGTTCTCAGGCTGTTTCTGTGAGTAGCAAGTTGGCCACCTAGCTTAAAACATTTGATTGTTGTACATGATGATTGAGTGATTTGGATGGGTACGTTTTGGAATGTGTTAAAAGTCTATTTTTGAAATTCCAACAGGAGGCTGGCTTGAAACATGGTAGTGAAGAATATCTTTGGGACAGATCTGGTTGGCAGGTCTTAGGCTGAGGAAGTCCTCTGGATGGGGGACGAAATGCTTCTCACTTAATGATAGAGGTGGGCGATATGGCTCAAATATAATATCGTGATATTTCAGAGCACTCTGACGATAACGATAAATTTTGTGATATAACACAAAAAAAATCATTCATTTGACAAAATTAACTTAACACACTGCTTTAAAGTATTATATAAAAATTTTAAAATTACAAGGGTTAAATTTACTGAAATTACTTTATTTAGTAAAGTATTCAGTCTCCAAGTATAAAAATAAAAAATAAAAATTATCCTTCTGTTATTTGGATTGAAAAAGTCTGCACAAAATATAGAACAACAAAATCCACCACAAAAACTTAAGTGCAGGTGAAGTTTCACTAAATAACTAAATAAAATTAAAGCTTACGATATGTTGAGCATAAATGTAACATAAAACAAAATATATGTTGTCTTTAAATGAGCTATAACTTCCAGAACTTGTGACAAGGTGATCAGCTGACCCTTAAGCTTGTGATATTTCAGCTTCCTCTGTTTCAGCAGGAATGATTCATTTCTCTGATGCTCTGTCTCTGATCACCTGACTCTGTTCTTGGTCCATGGATGGACCGACTGTGGAACTGAGACACTGTTGAGCTGCGTGTCTTTGTATCGGCAGTTTAGAGCAGGGGGGGGGGGGGGGGGCAGCTGAGCTGCGTCCGCACCGGCAGCTCAGAGCGGGGTGGGGAGAGAGAAAAAAAGATGAGCTGCATTTGTACTGGCAGCAGGGGGAGGGAGACACAGTTGAGCTGTCTGTACCTGCAGTTTAGAGCTGGGTGGAGAGACAGCTGAGCCGTGCGTTGTTTGTTTTTAGCTTTTTAGCTAGCTAGTATTGTGCACAGCTAATTAGCGTTATGCCAGTACTGACAAGTGGAGGAGGGGTGCGCAGTTCAGTTCAGTCTTTCGGCGCGCTCGGTTCTGTTAACGGGGGGGGAGCGCCCTGACATATGAATTAGCATATCATGATATTTATTTTCCCGGGAAAGCATTTTTTACTGGTATTATCGTGAACGATATGATACGGCCCAGCCTTACTTAAAGAGACCGGTCCAGATGAAATAACCTTTTTTTATTGTTATCTACCTGGATTATTGAGCATACAACTCTTTTTCACAGCCTGTACTGTAATGTGTTC
Source organism: Nematolebias whitei (assembly GCF_014905685.2). Lineage (NCBI taxonomy): Eukaryota > Metazoa > Chordata > Actinopteri > Cyprinodontiformes > Rivulidae > Nematolebias > Nematolebias whitei. Next base: position 15,135,040 of record NC_056520.1, read on the forward strand.
TGGGACATCAATAGTCACAAAAATTGCCATACATCAGAAACTGTTAACAATAATCTAACGTTTGTTGTGGTGGTATCTGAGACTAACTCCAATACATACTCTGGGGGCTAACGGATTGTCCATGTGGGAGTTTTGCTCTGCCAGCTCCTGACTCTAATCAGCTACACCTGTGGATCATCAACTTGATGAGCATGAGGAGCATAAAAGGCTGCAGAAGACATTCAGCCACCGCTGGAGCATTACCTGCCAACCGTAGTCTTGTTTTAACCTTCTATTCGTGTCTAAAACTAATTATTAATGATTTGTATTTCTCTTCATGCCTCCAGTGAGTTACCCTTGATGTTCTCCCATTTCTTGAATCCTCCTCTGTGGACCTTGAGCTCCTCTGTGCCTCATCATCTGCCTCCATGTCTTCCTACCACTTGCCTTAACACCTGCACCTGGAACCATTTGGGTTTGGTCAACCCTCCATAGTAAGGAGAAACTGCAATAACATTATCACCCTTGACTATAAGTACTCTAACCACCTCTTTGCTCCTCAGGGTTCCAGTCCCCTCCCTGGCTTACTTTAGTATTCCTCACTTTGTAAATAAACACTGTAAATTTATTCTGAGTCTTGTTCTCATTGGTTCTTATATCTGGGTATTGCCACAGTCGTCACAGTCCAAGACTTTTGTTTAAAATGTTGGCAAAATACTTCACAAACCGATGGTTGGGTTTTAATGATGCTTTCTGGAATTAATCATTAGATGAACATCTACAATTATATAACTTCCAGAGTCACCCCCATTCAAGACAGCTGCCACACCCAACTGACCTTACTAAACACAAAAATGGCTATAACTTTGTCAATATTACATATTGTTACATATTACATACAATATCACATATGCTGAGCTTAAATTTGGTGTGGTAGTAGCTGAGAGTCAACCTCAAACACAAACTCTGTGATATTAAGCATTCCGGTTATATTGGCAGGCAGTTCTGTAAGAGTCATGTTCTTGGACTTTTCCAGTGCTTTTAACACCATAAGACCTGCAGTAAGCTCCTGGATGTGCAGGTGAAGGACTCGCTGATCATCTGGATCAGAGACTACCTCACAGATCGGCCACAGTATGTAAGGCTGCAGAACACCACCTCGGACACCATACTGAGCAGCACAGGGGCTCCTCAGGGGACGGTCCTCTCACCGTTTCTGTTCACCCTCTACACCTCGGACTTCAGGTACAACTCACAATCCTGCCAACTGCAGAAGTTATGGATGACTGCCATTGTGGGCTGCATCACTGTTGACCAGGAAGCTGAATACAGAGGTGTGGTGGACAGAACCACCTGCAACTCAACGTTGGATAAACTAAAGAGCTGCAGGTGGACTACAGGAAGAATGAGCACCTTACCGCAGCACCTTCAGTCGTAGATTGAGACCACCGAGGTGTTCCACAGAACACCACAGGAAGTCCTTCCTTCCTGTGGCTATCAAACTTTTCAACTCCTCCCCTTTTCTACACTTAGCACAATAAAATTAATCCTGTACTACAATTAACTATTTAATGTTTCTGTCTGCTCCTGTTTTAGACCTTAACTGTTGATATTTTTATATTCTGTTATTTTTTTTATATCTTGTGCGAGTCCTCGTGTGTGTTCCTTTGTACTGAAACTCTGGCACAGCAATTTCCTGCAATTCCTCAATTATCAATAAAGTTAAATCTTACTACATGAGGTTACGCATACATTTAATATTAATGTCTGATGAAGGTCTTCTCAACGCAAGATGTTCTTATTTTAAAGCTTGAAAGGTAGGATGTATTATGCATTCATTCAAGGATATTAGTTTTTCAATGTAGTTTTTTGTTTGTTTGTTTGAATACAACTTGGCAATTATGTGGATCTTTGTTGTAAGTGTGGCCAAAGAGGAAAGAGACCACTAAAGATCACACTAAAATAAGCTTGGAAAACTTTTAATATTTAATAAAATGATCAAATGAGAAGCTTTTATTTTGGTAACTGTGCTGATGAGCTCTCAATATCGAGCAGTTCGAGTTTGTTGTTTTCATGTCGCCTCTTGCAGCTAGTCCTAGGATGCTCTGATGTTTTTAAATAAAGCCTGGAAACATTTTTATGACCATAAAAAATTGACTAAAATGACCATCCTTCAATGCACCATTTTCTAACTAAATTAGCTGTGTACCTGACGACAACCAAAATTTAATTTCATTTATTTGCTCATGTCCCTTCCTTCACCAGGTCTAACCTCAGGAGCAATATAATTCACATTCAGATCATTATTCTTTATACCTTGGAGTATTCTGGTAATATCTGATAATTGCAATGGAGTGACCTTAGGACAAATGCCATTACAAGTTTAAAAGATGACAGCTTATCTGAAAGATTTAATTCCCTCTGAATATTTGGAAGGCCCCATCACCGCCACATCTCCCGTTTGAACTCAACTTGTATTTATCAAGTGTTGTTTCTGATATTTAAGACATCGCCGATAAAATAAATTATTCATGTCAATTAGCTTTTCATCTTTTCAAGATACAAACTTGTGTGATCTCTTTAACAACTATTTATTTCACACTAAAACGCAGCTCTCCCTGGAAGCCCACTGCTATCGCCTCAGGACATGTCTTTTAAATAAAAGCATCAGAGCTTTGCATACCTACAATTTGCATATTAAAGGCACCAAGAGACAGATGATAGAAGAATCGGGTGCAGCAGTTTAATCATCACTCAACTCTGACTTGAATCCCAAACTCTTTCGACTTTGGCCTTCAGAGACACAGCAGCAAAGAAACACTGGCAAATGAGCGAAAATCCTTTTTAAGTTGTTATTGTTGGGGCTTGGTGGCTGCTTCTGGAAGCAATTGGCCACAGTTGGGCAGAGTTTTCTTTCTGTTTGACAGCGTTCACTTTGATGAGTCCCAACGAGAGATGAAAAGAGCCGACATGAAACCTATTTACAGGAACTTTTAGGGAAAAACAGTTCAATTATACCAGTGATTCAAAAATACGCCCCAAATTCAATATTGTGATATTATGGAGAGTTGTTGTGATTAACAATAGATAAGACAATGTTTTTACATTCTCCTTTAGAGCAGGGCTGCATGATGCACTGCCTTGCAAAAAGTATTTGCTCACCCATCCATATTATCAGAATCAGGTGTTCCAATCACTTCCATGGCCACAGGTGTATAAAATGAAGCACCTAGGCATGCAGACTGTTTTTACAAACATTTGTGAAAGAATGAGTTGCTCTCAGGAGCTCAGTGAATTCCAGCGTGGAACTGATAGGATGCCACCTATGCAACAAATCCAGTTGTGAAATTTCCTCGCTCCTACATATTCCACAGTCAACTGTCAGGTGTATTATAAGACAATGGAAGTGTTTGGGAATGACAGCAACTCAGCCACGAAGTGGTAGGCCACGTAAACTGATGGAGCTGGGTCAGCGGATGCTGAAGCGCATAGTGCGAAGAGGTCGCCAACTTTCTGCAGAGTCGGTCACTACAAACCTCCAAACTTCATGTGGCCTTCAGATCAGCTCAAGAATAGTGAGCAGAGAGCTTCGTGGAATGGGTTTCCATGGTCGAGCAGCTGCATCCAAGCCATACATCACCAAGTGCAATGCAAAGCGTCGGATGCAGTGGTGTAAAGCGTGCCGCCACTGGACTCTAGAGCAGTGGAGGCGCATTCTCTGGAGTGACGAATCGCGCTTCGTCTTCTCCATCTGGTAATCGGATGGATGAGTCTGGATTTGGCAGTTGCCAGGAGAACGGTATTTGTCTGACTGCATTGTGCCAAGTGTAAAGTTTGGTGGGGGGGGGGATTAAGGTGTGGGGTTGTTTTTCCCAGGAGCTGGGCTTGGCCCCTTAGTTCCAGTGAAAGGAACTCTGACTGCTTCAGACATTTTGGACAATTCCATGCTCCCAACTTTGTGGGAACAGTTTGGAGATGGCCCCTTCCTCTTCCAACATGACTGTGCCCCAGTGCACAAAGCAAGGTTCATAAAGACATGGAAGGCAGAGTCTGGTGTGGATGAACTTGACTGGCCTGCACAGAGTCCTGACCTCAACCCAACAGAACACCTTTGGGATGAATTAGAGCAGAGACTGAGAGCCGGGCCTTCTCATCAAACAGGTATGTGACCTCACAAGTGTGCTTCTGGAAGAATGGTCAAAAATCCCCATAAACACACTCCTAAATCTTGTGGACAGCCTTTCCAGAAGAGCTGAAGCTGTTCTAGCTGCAAAGGGTGGACCAACGTCATATTGAACCCTATGGATTAGGAATGAGATGTCACTAAAGCTCATATGCAAGTCAAGGCAGGTGAGCGAATACTTTTGGCAATGTAGTGTATATTGTACACATTTGCAAAATTGAGAAAAAACATTATCTTGCAACATTAAAAAAAAATACTTTGGGGAATAAACTTCAAAGTTAATGCTCAATAATCCAGGTGAAAAGTCCAGCACAGTTCAGTCAGTCACTCAGGAGTCGACGGGGGAGAGGGTGGGCCCCAGAAACCATCTCATCACCAGCAAACTGGTTGGTCCACTATGGTAGTGTGCTGCTTGTGGGACTGAGTTTGTTGTGACTCCTCGGACTAATGAAGTGCTTTGGATGAAGGGTGAAACGTCTCAACAAAAACAAAAAAAGAGAAACCGTCCAGATGACCTGAATGAACTGTGTTGGATTTTCTACCTGGATTATTGCACATGAACTTTGGTGTTTTGAACCACTTTGGCTATGGCTGCCTCAGAGGAGCTGACAGGGGAGAGGGCAGGTCCCAGAAAACATCTTATCACCAGCAATTTGGTTGATCCATTATGGTAGTGTGCTGCTTGTGGAACAGTTAGTGGCTCCTCGAACTGATGAAGTCCTATGGATGAAGGACAAAACGTCTCAACAAAAATTACAGAAACTGTCTAGATGACCTGACTGAACTTTGTTGTACTTTGCGGAATATCAAGTAAAATGCCACTTTGACAGGTGATGTGTGCTGCTGATTATTTCATGCTACTGTATTCATTAGTACTCATCTACTCACACACTCATGTTCGTGCTGCTATTGTTCAGCATATTGCTTTGTACTGTTGGTGTTTAGCGTATTCTTAGTTTATATCTTAGATCCTTATTACTGTTTCCTTTTACAATATATATTTTTGCTATTGTTGGATATAACTGGGTCCCTGTGTACACAATTTCGTTCCACCTCATATACCACATAAGCTGTGAATGATAAAACCTACTTGAACTTGAACTAAAAAAAATAGCATCTAAATTTTAGCCATCTACGGCTAATTCACCTAAAGTTCAACTTTCCCCAATCACTAAATACATATTTCCCTTCCCACCATACACACATACACACATCTTGAAAAAAAACCTCCCCCCTCCTCTAGAAACCTGCTCTGTGTTTATGTCTCAGAATTAGAGAAATAGCAGTTAGCTAGTGTTGAGAAACGATAAATGAGCAGAATGTTTTTGAAGAAAAACAGAGCTGGAACTTTCATCTGCGAGTGGTTTGTAGTTTAACCGCTTTTTAAATTTGGATTTACTTTGAGCAAACTTGGGTTAAGTACTTAGACCGGCTCCGGTTTTTCATGTGGAAGGAGCTTAACGTTCACAATTTAGGAAGTTTATAGAAGTCAGCTCATCACCATCAGAATTACTCGGGACTTCCTGAAAACTGGTAAGGACTGGTAGGACTTACTGCTTGCTAAGTGTCAGCACTGTTGATTGAGAAGACTCCAGTAGCTGTGTGTGTGCTGCATGAAGATCTAGAGACCTATGGACACAATTAGATGGGCTGCCAATATGCTATTTGAAAACGACTATCAGACATGATGCTAAGAAAAAATTATTGGACTAAAGCATCAACTGTTTTACTTGTTGGTGGAGAGATGAACTTCTTTGGTCAGAGGATGAACTTGTAGTTAATTAATGTCACAATCAAATACTGGGTTTTGCTGTGCAAATGGCTTCATTTTCATCAGTGGTTATGCTTCAACATTGGTCATTTATGAAGTTCCTGGTCAGAATGTGCTGGATTTACTTTAAATTTTAGTACCTTATAAAGACTGTTTGTGTATAGGCTTCTTTTTGTTGTAACGTTTCATCTTTCATCCAAAAGACTTCATCCAAGGCGCCACAAAGAACTCCGTCTTAGAAATAGCACACTCACATAGTGGGTAAACCAGTTTGATGGTGCTCAGATGGTTTCTGGAGTCCACCCTCTCCCCCGCTGACTCAAAGTGGTTAAAAACATCAAAATTCATGTTCAATAATCCTATTTTATCTTATCAGGGCTTAATTTGTAAACCGATCGATGCCGGAATGCAAATAGTGGGCGGGCCGGCTTGGGGTGCCTGGGGGTGGAGGGGAAGTCCTCCCCCAGAAACCGACTCTTCTCCACTGAATTCTCCGACTCCACATGTGAAACTTCCAGGCGCCGCCTCCGTCTGTTCATGGCCGCTGCCTGTGAGCTCCTGCACGTGTACGACTGCCTGGTTAGCTTGACACTCACCCCCACCACTCTTTTAGGAGTGGAGTTTTTTTTTTTTAAAGCGTAGACGCAGAAATGCTACTTGAAGAGGCAGCTCGTAATTGGCTGTTGTGTTTAAAATGAGTGTTTATGTAATTATTTTCAGTTTACATATCCAATATAAGTTGTATTCGCTCAAAGTAGTCATATTTGTTCATAACTATTATTAGTGAGCCTGAGAGTTATCGAATCCAAGCAAACTGTTAACAGCGGAACACACCCTGTCAAAATAACAGTTCCTGTATCCTGTTCCGGCAGAACCCAGTTCAAATCAAGCACTGGTTATCACCATCAAACTGGTTGGCCCACTATGTGAGCGTGTTTTTTATAAGACTGAATTTGTTGCAGCTCCTCGGACTGAAGAAGTCCTTCGGATAAAAGATGAAACGTTTCAAGAAAAAGAAACCATCCAGAGGACCTGGCTTAACCTTGTTGGATTCTTTACCTGGATTATTGAGCATGATCTTTGTTTATGCATGTTTATGTATTCAGGTATAATTAATAGATTAGCCACCCAACATTTCCTCTGCTTATGAATAAATCACTAACAATGGCATCATTTGAGAATCCCACAAATGGAGAGGTTGCACTATGCAAATTGCTTTGTTTAAAGTTTAAATGTCAAGTAAACCCACTTTAACTGCTGTTCAAACCTCTGAACAGGAAAACTGCTTGTTCACAACTCTGATAAGTACAGTGAGTCAAAGCTGAGGTAAAGAACGTTTGAATTCTCGTGTTCATCGCCTGTTAGTCACCGTCTTGCCAAACTGATTGTTGAGCTCTGACTAATATCAACACTTGCACATAAGAGTACTCCATTGTCACCAAAAGGTTGCTGAGGTTTAATAATCTTTGCATCCAACTCCACAACAAGATGAAGCCATTAGTTGATGTTTAGCTGGTGTTTGGCTGCTCTCGGCCTGGATCATGCAGATCAGTACTGATTTGCTGTTGCCCTGTGGCAAAACATGGTTCATTTAGGGAGAGACAAACACAGGCTACGTTGATAAAACATGAAGCTTTTTTTGTGATGAATACAGAAGGATTAACGGATCCTGAAATCATTTATTAGTGGCAATGTCCCTCGTGGCTGAAGAATTTGAATTAGGGATGCACAATATTGGATTTTTGGCCGATATCCGATATGCCAATACAAATATTTTTTCCCTAGACCTACTTACAGAGACTTCATAGCTTTCTCTGCTGTGGAATTAAAATACTACATTATTCTGCATGGTCTTTGTTAATTATATCTATTAAACATTATCCAAGTTGAAGTGTTGCATCATTTTCAGCCCCCTTTTTGGCATGATTTGGTAGCAGGCCAAATTGACAGTTTCTTAAAAATGAGCTTAAAACAGAAGCCCAGTACGTGGTTATACAATCTTAATGATCAACTCAAATCTATGCTTTGTGCAGGAATCCTTTGTACTGGGTTGGCATACAAAAACAGGGCCTTTTATGTATATTATATATCATATCTCATAATATATGGCCAATATCCAATACTCAACTTCATCGCCGATATCGGCCAATACCGATACATGCCGATAATATCGTACATCCCTAATTTGAATAATGAATGTTTGCAGTTTTCAAGATGAGTGTTTTTCTGGATTGGAACTGAACAGAGAATGTGAGTAAACCTTAATGTTTTTGGTGCACGACATTCAAGTGTGTATTGTGTTACATTGCGTAGAAGATGTAGTTTTTTTGTTTTTTTTTCCGCAAGTCCAAGGCGGCGTAGAGCGACAGATCCAGGTGAGTGGAGGGAGCAATTTTATCCACCACCAGGTGCAAAGGCAGAGCCAAGGGGTGGCCAATGGTGGCCTTAGACACCATAAATTGATCTTCAGCCACCCCCATCACTCGAGAAAACTATAATTTTAAGTAATATAAAAACTAGAAAGCTCTCTCTCTATAGAAAGAGACAGAGAGACAGAGAAGTGGCCATCTTGGATTTAGACATGGCAACCCATATTTTGACAGACATCTGTTGAGAATAAATGCAGCCACACACCAAAAGTGAAAGTTGGTACCACACTTATTTTTCAAGTTATCCAACTGACATGGCACTTCCAAGTCACCTCTTCGCTACATGACCGGGAGCAAAAAAATAAAAGGGGTCACAGTAAATTAAAATGAATGGCAAGACAAAAAACACCTAGTGATAGATATTGTATGGTCAAAACCTTCCAAAGCTTGAATGTGCAACCTTGGGGCTATATTGTTTTGTCATTTGGACATAAACAATACAAAAAGGAAAACATAAAAGTTTTAAAAGGTCAAACAGCAACATTTGCCGTTTGACCTTTAGCTTTCTTTGAAGGACTGCCTAGCCTGCTGCCTTTTCTTCAGCCACAGAAATTTAAACTATAGTCATCTGAGAAGAGTCGGAGTTCGAGCAGTTTTGATCAAACCTTGTAAATGATGCAATACAGGACCGAATGTCTAGAACTTGAAGTATTTATTATAAATTACTTTCAGCTTTAACTTCATCAAACTGAGCTCTATCTCAACATATGGAATGACCACTGGGTTCCTCCTTTTCACCTGATGGCTGACTGGAGTCCTGTTTGGGTTTCTTCTCTGCTTTCAGGAAGGCCCAGTTAGGATATCCACGTTGCTCTAGAGCCTGTCTTGTGTGGGATTTCTCCTTCTGCCTGGCTCCTGAGTTAGTGGGGACGCTGTCTGCTCTGTGGTACAGAGTCCTGATGACTCCCAACTTGTGCTGCAAAGGGTGATGGGAGTCAAACTGCAAATACTGGTCTGTGTGGGTGGGTTTGCAGTACACCTCAGTTTGCAAATGTCCTCTATCAGAAACTGAGACCTCACAGTCCAAGAAAGCCAACCTGCCATTTTTTTTACATCTTCTCGTGTGAAATGGATACATTTATCCACAGAGTTGATGTACAAGATGAAACATTAAAATAGAAAAGAATCCGTCCAGAAGACCTGACTCAACCTGGTGAGATATATCTACCTGGACTATCAAGCATGCATCAGGACATCATGTCATATAATTTCTTTATGTTGGGATCTACACAAATCAAGTTGAAGAACAAATAACACAAATCATTTCAAACTGTTTTGTTATTTGCTAAAGTATAAAAAAAACATTTTAAATTAAGTTATAAAACCTTACAATGGAGGATTCAAGAGAAAAATATACCTTTAAGACATGAAGAAAAGAAGGAAAGAATCCAAACTAGAGACATGCACGAAAGATGCGCTTCTCTTTGATAATCTTAAAAAGTCTCACGTTTATCAAAACTTCCCAGTAATGTTTGGATTGTGACGCAGAGCTACAGCAGAGTTTCTTTAAAGTGCAGAGCAGCAAAACTCAGCCGACATCACTCTGACTTCCTCCGATTTGTTTGCCCAGTAGCTACCAGCGTCCTGCGTCCGTCGAGATGGACAGAACAAGAGCTGCCCCCGAGTCCACAAACCCCACTGCTATCGGGTCACATCACACGCCGATGTCACTCGCATGCACACTCACTTTGGACCTGACCCACTTCAGCCAGTCCGAGCGCCATCATCGTCCTCCTGACACAGTGTAATGTGAGCCTCGCAGCTAATTAAAGCCTTCGTAGGCGATCAGAGGCAGCGGCCTGATCACAGACATCGTCACCGACAGCAGATTGATGTTTGGTGAGATCACGCAAATGAGGGTGGTGGGGCTTTTGTGAGAAACACACCAACGTAATGAAGCAAACTTCTCCGACAAACTTCATGGCAGAGGAAGCCCCGTGTGTTTTGGTAGTGATGATCAGTGGGCATCAAACGGACTCTAAGAAACATCCATTTTCACGTTTACTCGTCCGGTGTGATGCATTGGCCGGACGTTGGAGCACCGCAAAGACTTCTTCAGCACACTCTTCGTTAGCACCCACCTTTGCGCCATCATCCCCTGATCCATTTCTCCATCTTCTCTCCTGAAAGGTTGAGCCTCGCTTCGGCCAGGGGACAACTGTGAAGCGTTACACAGGCAGACCGGCTTTGTTGCAAACACTATGCTCTCACTGCTAGCATGCCGGCTGGGCCCTGCTGATAGCTAGTGCCACTGCCAAGGTGGGCTCAAACACACACACACACACACACTTACACCAGTAAGTGCTACAAACTCCTCCAAGCTGCCCGACAACACACAAAGCCTGAATGGAGATGTGCAGGAAGGGGCCAAGAACACGCCGATCCTAACAGGAACTGTGTCGTCTTAAAGTGACTTCCATGTTCAGCTTTTCCTCAGATATGGGGGAAGTGAAGCAGGCCGAGGGATTTTTAACTTAAGTTTTCAGGAACTCTTATGGGCGACAAAACAGACTTCGAAATATTAAAAAAAAAAGAAAAGAAAAACAATAAAGAAGAAAGCTGCTCAGGAAAAGTGCATTTTAGTTTCGAGCAAATAAAACAGAAGATGAGCAAAATAAAATTGCAGAAATTATGTTTAAATCAGACATTCATGGAATAAAATCAGAATTTAATTATGCAACTGAGGCTTCAAACTAAATTTTTGCATTTTTCATAAGAAAAAAAAAAATGTATGTATATATACACAGGTATTTTTTTTTTTTTGTGGCTGCTCCTTTCTTCAGGGGTCGCCTCAGCAAAATAACTCACACAAAAACTTGGCAATTGATTTTATGCCAAATATCCTTCCTGACTCAACCACAGACCACCGAGCTACCACAGCCCTCTGTGTGGAGCAGAGAGCTGCTGTCTAGGGGGAGCAGAGGCTGTGAATTAAGGGCCTTGCTCAAGGGCCCAGAGTGGAGGCAGCCAAAAGGTGAGTGACGATGGTATTGTTGTTATTCATGTCCGTGTCCATCTGTAACATATCTATTTTTCTGAACAACATGCATAGGCGCTAGTGACAAAAAATCTGCTCTTTTGTCATAAGTTCTCCACAAACAGTTAAACGACAAACAGAAATATCTGTCTACACCAGTCTGTGAAAACAACACTTCATTCATGACTGCAGTTGTTACTTTATGTTTTCTTTTTCCATTTTCAAAAGACTTTTGTTGCAAACTTTTCTAACTCTGATGGACTGTGACAGTACACATTTACATTAACGTGTGGCAAAACTGAACATGTGCACCTGACATTCAAGGTGCGTATGAACATAGAGTGCAAGGTGACGAAAGACTTCAAAAACGAATCCGGCGCCGTTGACCACATGACAAAAGCAAAATAAATATTGGGGGAAAAAAAAAATCATTAGATGAACATTAATGACTGACTTACCTTTACTGGCTACCATATTTAAATGGCTACCACAGATAATTGACAGAAAAAATATACTCAGTTTTACGGATACCGAGCTAAGGTTTGGTAGTAGCTGAGAGTCATTCACAACAAGTACTCTGAGCGTGACATCTTGTGATATGGTGCCTGATGTGATTCTTTCATGCGTTTTTTCTTTTGCATATTAAAACAATGATTTTTATATATAATTTTTTAATATATCTTTAGCTGTTTTGTGTTTTTTTTTTTTTTTTTTTTTTTTACTCGTCTTTTGTTTTTTGTGATTCTCACCTCAAGGTCACCGTAGTTTAGCTACAAACAGCTTTTAAGCAAACAACCAGCTGCTCCCAAATGTAACCACATAAATGCGTTGCGCGCGTTTGTGCCCTGTACTTCCTGTTCAACTTGTTTACCTCAGTCTTTGCTATCTTAAAAATGATATTTGGCGGCAGGAGTCTTCCTCTTTCCTCAAGCCAATCTTCGATTTTAGTTGGGAAAAAAAGCGGACAGAAAGGAAAAGGTTTGGCGTTTCAGAAGGTGATTTGGATCTCTGAGATGGGCGGTAATCAGGAGCTGATTTTGTAAGACGAAAAAAAAACAGAAAACACCCACACAAGTTCACATGGCTCTCCCCTTCCCCCTGCCTTCCTGTACAAATTTGGACATGATTACAAGTGAGAAAAGCCGAGGGGGGTCTGGCTTCACGGCGGAGATGGAAGATTCTGCGAGAGTGTGTTTTCGTGCATGCATAGTTTTACATGCAAGTGTGTGAGGGGAGAAAAAAAGACTACCGTGCACACACACACATGCACGCACTGAGGCCACACAGAACAGACAGTCCCAGAAACGTGAAATTCCAAGTAGGTTTAATATGCAGAGTTGCACAAATGGCATGACTCGGAAAGCCTCCAAACCCCTCTCTCTGAGGTGAAAACCCTCCTGTAAGTACTTTAACAATGGCTCTCTGCTGGTTTAACATACCACTTCTGATTGAATAATACTCTGTCGTGAGGCTTTGATCTGGAAACGGCAAAGCAAAGTTACATTTTGTACAGATTAAGGGGCTGCTCAAAGCTGAAAAATGACGCCCGTTACCTTTCAAGTTGCCTGAATGGAGAATCATTACACTTCAGAAAGTTCTGGCCTTTGCTATAAAAGCCAATCATTAAATAAAAACGCGGGGAAGAAATGCACCTAATTATGGAGCAGACAAACGAACAGCTCAGAGATGCTTTTTTAAAAAAAATGCACACCGTCAACCGTTTGGGGGATTAAAAACGTACAAGAGCTAAAGCGCCTTTCACTTTTTCATCGGCTTGAGGCGGAAACTAATTCAGGACAGGAGGCGCTCGGCAAAAGTGTTTCTGCAACGCAGACGGTGGGACTCACCACGACTCATCCCCTTCATGAACGTCCTGACAACACGTCAGCACTAGTGAACGCTGTCACAGAAAGTTTTGCATGTGTCAAACTCAAGAGCCGCGGGCCAAATCTGGTCTCCTAAGATGATCATTTAAATGTAGAATATTGTATATCCTAATGTTTTATTTAAAAAAAAAACTGATAAATAATTTAGTATAGACTTCTATTGGCAGCTAGCTAACTTTGAAGCCAGAAAGATGGTTGGGTCATTCTATCATTATTGATTCTAATATGAAGACCTCTGGATCATTCTATCATTGATTCTGACGTGAAGACCGCTGGATCATT
>NC_056520.1:15148556-15165868 GCF_014905685.2 Nematolebias whitei
TGAAGACCGCTGGATCATTCTATCATTATTGATTCTGACGTGAAGACGGCTGGATCATTCTATCATTACTGATTCTGACGTGAAGTCGGCTGGATCATTCTATCATTACTGATTCTGACGTGAAGTCCGCTGGATCATTCTATCATTGATTCTGACGTGAAGACAGCTGGATCATTCTATCATTATTGATTCTCACGTGAAGACCTCTGGATCATTCTATCATTATTGATTCTGATGTGAGGACCGCTGGATCATTCTATCATTATTGATTCTGATGTGGAAAGAGTAACAGAACATCGAGTGAGACAGATCAAACTCTTGTTCATGAACCTGCAACCAATAAAAGATATCAGGTATCTGACTCAGTTAATGTATCAGGTGAAAGTGACCCGTGGCTCGGACAGTGTTTTAAAATTTTGCCTCTTTTGGTTACTGAGTTTGACACCCCTAGATGCTTGACAAGAAAGGGGAGGGGATTGTTTTCCTAAAGAAGTTAAATCATATGACTTATGGTCCCTTTCAACCAGCTGCTAAAGTAAAGCATTTTGTAGACGTTCTGTTTATCGGTGTTTGCGCCACACAAACGTTCTGAACATCCAATCTGAATATCACATTACCGATTTTATCTGCGCCCCATTAGCCACAGAACCCCTAAAAGTTCCCGTTAACCCATTACCACTGTCCCACATGTTCATTTTCTTAAGATATTAAGCAATTTAATTACAGTTAAGAGCATTAAGGAGCAATTTTAAGTATAATTTGCAGTTCATGAACTGTTTTTGAAAATTACTCTTAATATAATTAACTTCTGTCATTAGGGCCTAATCCCTGCAGGCTACAGAGGGAATGCTTCCTTTAAGAAATTACATACATGTGACGCTACATTCAGTTCCTTTTTTTTTTTTCCAGCAGGAAGGTTGGACTGCAAAGGTTTCCCTTCCTCAATGGAGTAATTATTTGTTTCCAGGGTGCAAAACAGCAGGAATAGAACAGTTAGCTCTGAAATTGTGAATTTAAGGGAAATCGCCCCCGAAAAGAAGGGCAAAGGGTAAGAAATCATGGATTTTTTATGAGCGCATTAACCCAGCATCGAATTGCACTGTCTGTTCCTTCTCTGGTGAAGTATACCGCTTAATTAGAGCAGATATTTCCTTGTCGAAAGTAGCGGGGGCCAACGTCTAATTAAATCAAGAGGACAGTGGCACATTAGTGATGGGAACGCCCAGGCAGCCATCCACCATCGGCCACCATGACTTCATAAAACATGCATGCGGCAGCACGAGAAGAAAGCTCTCATTTAGCAAGAAGGAGAGGGAAAAGGTTGAGAATGCATTCAAGGCTGGTGTCTCTGCGGGACGGGCCTCGCACCTTGACGGCTAAGTGATGGTTTGCTTAACATCGGCTCTGATGAGGTTAAGGACGTGTCACTTTGTCTTTGGCCGCGCTTTAATCAGGCTCCAGCCGACCCTCTGGCACAAGCCGAGGCTTCGCTGCCATGTAGCTGACCGCTGATTTAGAATGATATGATTACACCTACACCGGCATGCTGTGCAGCAGTGTGAATTAGCCTCCACCCCCCCGCGCACCTCTCTCTCTAGAAAATGTGTAATGAGCGATGTTCCCTGCGCCCAGCTGGGGCCTCGCGGACTCAGCCATGATCCGGCATCCTAATCAGCCGTCAGCCAAAAACGCTGCTGCATTACAATCTGTGTTTGTGCATATCAAAAGACTTCCACAAACGTATTGGCAAAACACATAATCACTCATCCCTTGAAGAAGGTGGAGGGGGAGGGGAGAGATGGACAGACTGACAGAGTCTTTTTGAAGGAGATGCCTGCCGTCACGTGACACGTCTGCAACTAGTCCAAGACGGGCGTTTTAATTGAAGGATTCGGACACAGAGAGGATAAAAACGATGATCGGCTCGAAGTTTTTCACAGAAACTTGTGCGCGTCTACAACGACCTGCTCGTCAAACCCTGGTTTGTTTTATAGATTTATTTAGAAACTAAAGATAGAAAAAATGTGGATAAAGACGCAAGAAGATCCTGTTTAATAACTTAGCTCAGTGTAAAACCAGAAAGCTGAAGGTTTAATATTAAAATCAAGCCAAGATAATATAAATGAACACTCGAGTCAAACATTTTAAAACAGTTTGGATTAAACATGCACTACTGATTAGTTCATGTGGCCAAAGGTGCCATTCTGCTTTCATACATCGTCTCCATTCTGCAAGATTTAATCTATGTTTTCTGTTTCATAGCTCTTTACCTGAAGCCTGTTGGACCTACACAAGGCGAGGTCAGTGAACTAGGCCAGGAAGATTCTGGCAGATCCTGATCACCCACTCCATGATGAGTTCAGGTTGCTCCCATCTGGACGCAGGTATCTGCTGCTCTGATGTAGAAACAACAGACTGAAAAACTCATTCATCCCTGTAGCCATCAGACTTCTCAATGAACAGTGATCATTTCTGTTCTGTTATTTTAATGTCTCAATATGATGAGTTATTATTTTATTTTGTGCATGTGTGTGTGTGTGTGTGTGTGTGTGTGTGTGTGTGTGTGTAAATGACTAAAAATAAAACTCTCTTAACCTTCTGTTGTGTCTCTTTCATGTCAAGCTGCTTTTAAAAACAATTAGATAAACTTCTGTTTGTGTCCCAGCTCTCTGCAGGAGTTTGGTTTGTTGCTGCCAAACGGGGTCTTTTGGTGACAGCAAGCTCATCAAACCAAAAATGCAAATTAATAAAACTCCAAGCGGGGGTTCTTCCAGAGCTGTCCAACCCCTCCAAGGTGCGTTGAATCACCTCTGAAAGTCGGAGCATTGTTGTCTTTGTGAAGCTCTGCAGCTGCTGTTTTCATACGAAGAGACCGAGTCGACTTACACATCATCCCTGCAGCTACACACAGGATTTCACCTTCAGTTTATCCAATATAGATTCAAATAAATAAATAAAAAATAAGCTAACTCTGTGTGTGTGTGTGTGTGGGGGGGGGGGGGGGGGGTTCATGTTATGCTCCAAACACACACATTCTCTGGGCAGTCTGGGAAATGTAGTAAATCACCAACTGGACGCAAAAATACAAACTGTAAATTAGAGAAATTCCATTTCTTGCAAAAATGCAACATGAATGATTATTGCTCAATAATTTGCTGAAAAACAGCTGAAATTAGCTTAAAAAAATGCATGATGAAATGTAGCTGAAATGGAAGAACAAGCCTAAATTGGCAGAAGAAATCAGAAAGAATGCATTTGCTGAATTAGGTTTAAATAAGCCGAAATGAGCAAGCAAATGAGGAAATTAGTTCAAAAAGTTGCAATTAGCAAAAACTAGCTGAAAAGCAGCTGAAAAGGCAGATTGAAGCTTAAATTACCACAATGAAGTGGAAGGAGCTGAAATAAGCTCCAGAAAATGTGGATTTGGCTTAAAAATCCAAAGTTAGCATAAAAACGGCTAAACAGTAGCTGAAATTGTAGGAAAAGCTGAAAACAGCATAAATCAGCTGAAATGAGCATACCAAGTTGAAAGTAGCAGAAAGAAGTTAATAAGGCTAAAAGTAGCTGAGATTACCACGAAAAACTTTTTTTCTGAAAACAGCTGAAATAAGCTAAAAATGCTAAAAACTAACTGAAAGGGTAAAACATGCTTAAAATAGTAGAAGGAAAAAAAACATGTTTGTCCAATTAGGCTGAAAGAAGCAGAAATGGGCACAAGAAAGTGAAAATTATCTGAAAAAAAAAAAAAAAAACAGTTGAAAAGTAGCTAAAACAAGCAGAAAGAAGCTTAAATTACCACAAGGAAGTGGAGAGAGCACATTTTTGCTAAATTAGGTTGATAAAAGTTTGAGTGCAAAAAATGTGGAATTAGCTGAAAGAGCTACAATTAGCATAAAAACAGCTAAATGGTAGCTGAAATAGCAGAAAAAGCTGAAAATTGCATAAATCAGCTGAAAGGAGTATAACAAGCTGAAATTAGCAGAAAGAAGTTAGAAGAAGCACAAAAATGTTGTACTTAGCAGAAAGAATCTGAAAGGAGCGCAAAACAATGGAAAAACAGCTGAAATTTTTTTTTTATTTGCACAAGGGAGCTGAAAGAAGCTGAAGCAGAACAAAAAGTGAAAGGAGCAGTAAAAGGTTGTAAACGGATCTGAAGATTTGAAGGAGCTCAGTTCATTTTCTATGAGGAAAAAAAATAGCAGAAAAGGCTAAATATTTCAAAAAGCTAAAGTTGCACCAATACCAAAAGTCACAGCAGGATTGTCCTGAATGAGCTGAACATTTTGATTTATGATTTGTTGAAATAGGACAAAAACCGTGGAATGAGAAAGATGCTGAAAAACGTACGGAAGAAAAATGGATCACAACAGTGTGAATGCTTCATAAACGTTCAAGCTATTAAGTTTTCACAGTAAATTTTTAAACATAATTTAGCTACAGTCATTTTTATTGCAGTCTTCTTGATTTAGAGATGTTTAAAGATATTCCTTGGAATTTATGTGCAATAATAAATAAATTGTGGGTGAAAAATGTCTCAGTGGAAGAGTTAAAAAAAAAAAAAAAAGGCGGTGCAAACACTCGTAACATGTGAGGATAGGTCCGTTTTATTGTCGTCTTCTTGCCCTCCTCTGCAGCGCCGCTGGCACCGGGCTGCACCACCTGCTCCGAGCCTCTTTTCACTCCAGCCAGAATCAACAGCTGGCTGCTCTTCTGACGCTCTGATTGGCTAATCCCCGCTGGTCAGTTGCGCCTTCCCTCCCTGCGTGTCATTGAACTTTCTCTCACCGAGTGCCAGGTCAGAGGAGAGCGATCTCTGCTTCTGCCTCGCTCGCCTCTGCCCAGACTCGTCCTTCATGTGCCCCTCCACCCCCCTCCACCCCCCACTGAAGGTTTGGGTGGCATATGGGGATATGTAAATAATTTAATGAGGTCAAAAGTGTGCGAGTCTCCTTTACTTTCTCCACATACAAATCCTTCCTGTGGCATCGCTGGATATAGACAGAACGTCTTTGTTGGTAAAACAGCTACATCTCTGGATCTGGAACATGAGCTATGATCCTGGCAGAGGAAAACAGCTGCACTTAAGAAAATATGGCTAAATGATCATTTGTGTGGCAACTTTGCCATATAAAAAAAAATAAAATGCGATATATCTCTGGGCTCACTGGGTTACTGACTCAAAATTGCAGAAAAATTGCAAGAAAATACTTTTTTTGGGGGGCTGCCTAGTTAAGGCAGCGCCTATTATTATCCACCTGACAAGGGTTTCTTAACTTTACTGTACTGTATATCTTACTCTTCCGCCAACTTTAATGCAGCCCGAACTGCAAAGTGAACCGCCACAAATGTTACATCAAAACGACTGACTCGGCATCGTGACCTGTGCCATTACTTTTAGTGGCATTTCGAGTTACCATGGCGACGCAATTTGCGAAGAAAGACGCCATTTTTCTCATTCAAAAACACTGACAGAACTCTTAACAGCTTCTAACTGCCACAACGAAATCACATGACCTAGAGTGGAGAGGTCCCTGAACAAAACACCAATTAACTTTTGGAGCCATTTTGGTTCAAGATGGCTGCCACAGCTACCTAAGAAAACCCAAAATTGACTATAACTAAGTCATTCAAAAATTACTATAACTCATTGATTTTTTTTTCTATACTGAGCTGAAATTTGGAATGGAGGTAGATGAGAGCGAACCCCAACACAGTGCTGTCAAATCAAAATTTAAAAATGGCTGCAATGTGGCAGTCCCCGTCAAAGTTTCTCCAGGAACTTTCTAGTTGTGTGAATGTTCATGAAGCATTCACACTATTGTGATCCATTTTTCTTCCAAGCATTTTTTGGCGAGATTCTCGTTCTGCTGTTTTCATCAAATCATACATCACAACGTTCAGCTCTTTCAGTACAATACTGCTATGACTTTTGGTATTGGTGCAACTTTAGCTTTTTGAAATATTTAGCCTTTTTTGCCACTTTTTTTCTCATAGAAAATGAATTGAGCTCATTTTACATCCTTCAAATCTTTAGCCGTTTACAACCTTTTACTGCTCCTTTCACATTTTGTTCAGCTTCTTGCAGCTTCCTTGTGCAAATTTAAACTTTTCAGCTACTTTCAGCTAATTTCAGCTGTTTTATCAGCTGTTTTGTGCTCCTTTCAGATTATTTCTGCCAACTACGTTTTTGTGCTTCTAACTTCTTTCTGTAAATTTCAGCTTGTTACGCTCCTTTCAGCTGATTTCTGCAAGCCGTAAGCTTCAGATTTTTCTGCTATTCCAGATACTATTTAGATGTTTTTATGCAAATTTTAGCTTTTTCAGCTAATTCCTTTTTTTTTGCACTAATTTCTATTTTTTCAGCCTAATTCAGCAAAAATGTGCTCTCTCCACTTCCTTCTGGTAATTTAAGCTTCTTTCTGCTTTTTTAGCCACTTTTCAGCTGTTTTTTAACTAATTTCAGCTTTTTTTTAGATAATTTCCACATTTTTGTGCTCGTTTCTGCTTCTTTCAGCAAACATGTTCATTCTGCCTTCCTCTGCTAATTTAAGCTTGTTCTACTTTTTCAGCTACATTTAACTTTTTTTTTTTAACCAATTTCAGCTGATTTCCGATAAAATAAAGTTTGTGGTAGTTTCTGCTACTTTTAGCCTATCCTGATGCATGCTCAACTTACTTTTAGCCTAATTAACGTATTTCTGCTAATTTCACCTTACTATGCTCCTTTCGGCTTAATTAAACTAGTTTCAGCTTTTTCTGCTATTGCAGCTACTATTAGCTGTCTTCATGCTAATTTAACTTTTCAGCTAATTCCACATTTTTTCAGCGCATTTCAGCTCCTTCCACTTCCTTCAGTGAACCAAACAAGTACTGTCTGGTTCAGGAGCACAGCAGGCTTAACTTCTGCTGGATGAATACTTTAAAAACAACAGTTTTCTCAACTTTAACATCGTTTTTGGTCAATAACATTGACAGTAAATGTAAAAAAAATGTTTTTTTTTAATTTTTTTTATTTATTCTTCTGGTGGCCCTAATATAACGTTGTATATTTAAACCTGGAATTTAAAAAATAAAACTTTCATTGTTGGTTTACTTTTTGACATTCAGCATACTGCGCATGCGCAAAAATGAGAGCTTCTGTGTTTGTTTTTTAACTTGATCTTCCCAGTTACCCGGATGTTCGTTTGGCAATATAGAAAGACCACCTCCATATAAACCATTTATATGAGTAGTATGTGTCAAGTTTCCTTTTGCATACAGACCAAAATAGCTTTCCTACACAAACAAAGTGTGTCAACTTATAATGTCTACAATAAAAACGTTGAATAAAAATATTTAAATGCCTACCTCCAGTCCTGTAGCGCTCAATCCTTACAAAAAAGATGTGCTGGTTCTTCTATTCACAAACAATTAATGTCCAGTTTAGTGTAAATTTTAAATATGGATGCAAATACATACTTTGTTAGTCAGAGCAAGACAGCAACAAACTGAAGTTATTGCTCATTAGCTAATGTGGAACACCTGCTGCATCGGTACAGCAATGAGGCTGCGGGCTCACGCGCGCCCCCTCAGGACAGGAGCGGTACTGCAGGTGCAACTTTATGCCTTTTCAATGGGGTTTCATATTTTATGTAGTTTATATTTTTACTTTTGTTGATTTGATAGTAAAAATAGAGCAGATATAATACATGTGTCCACAAACATTACATTAAATTTATATTATTATTTATATTATATAAATACAGTTAAATAATAATAATAATGTGTTATGTGTTGTCATAATTGTATTAAATCAAGGTCATTTCAAAATATCACGCACAGATTCAATCCTATTTTAGTCCAATTTGATATTGTTAGATTTATATTTAGTTCCCGTTATGCAAAGTCCACCTAAAACAAAATCAGTTCAACTCAATAGTTTCATGTGGTCAGATTCATAAAAATCAGTCCAGCTCACTGTAATCAAACTCCAAGTCAAGTAGTCCAGGTCAGTCCAGTAAAGTAAATATTTTATTTCAGTAAAGCTCAACTCGGTCCAATTAAAACCCAATTCAGTGTGGTCAGATTCATATTTAAATCCATTCACTCAAAGGCAGATCCAATCCATTTATAATCCAGTTTAATGTAGCCACATTCATAATCTAAACTGTTAAATGTATAAAATAAATGAATAAAAGCCTACGGATCACATTGATTCTTCAAAGCTTCATGAGCAAGTTTGCTTTGCAGCAGATAAATTAAAACCAATTTAATGGCTTTAGGTACTTTTCTACTCGAGTCATATCAAAGTGAACTCAGACTGATGGAATATTAAGACAACATTACAAATAATGAACACAAAGCTGTGTTTCTCTGACCGAGGAGTGGGCTGTGATGTGAAAAATATACAGTGCCTTGCAAAAGTATTCGGCCCCCTTGAACTTTTCAAACTTTTGCCACATTTCAGGCTTCAAACATAAAGATATAAAATTTTACTTTTTTGTGAAGAATCAACAACAAGTGGAACACAATCGTGAAGTGGAATAAAATTTATTGGATGTGTCAAACTTTTTTAACAAATAAAAAACTGAAAAGTGGGGCGTGCAATATTATTGGGCCCCTTTACTTTCAGTGCAGCAAACTCACTCCAGAAGTTCAGTGAGGATCTATGAATGATCCAATGTTGTCCCAAACGACTGATGATGATAAATAGAATCCACCTGTGTGTAATCAAGTCTCCGTATAAATGCACCTGCTCTGTGATAGTCTCAGGGTTCTGTTCAAAGTGCAGAGAGCTTCATGAAGACCAAGGAACACACCAAGCAGGTCCGAGATACTGTTGTGGCGAAGTTTAAAGATGGATTTGGATACAAAAAGATTTCCCAAGCTTTAAACATCCCAAGGAGCACTGGGCAAGCAATCATATTGAAATGGAAGGAGTATCAGACCACTGCAAATCTACCAAGACCCGGCCGTCCCTCTAAACTTTCATCTTGAACAAGGAGAAGACTGATCAGAGATGCAGCCAAGAGGCCCATGATCACTCTGGATGAACTGCAGAGATCTACAGCTGAGGTGGGAGAGTCTGTCCATAGGACAACAATCAGTCGTACACTGCACAAATCTGGCCTTTATGGAAGAGTGGCAAGAAGAAAGCCATTTCTCAAAGATATCCATGAAAAGTGTTGTTTAAAGTTTGCCACAAGCACCTGGGAGACACCAAACATGTGGAAGAAGGTGCTCTGGTCACATGAAACCAAAATCCAACTGTTTGGCCACAATGCAAAAGGATATGTTTGGTGTAAAAGCAACACAGCTCATCACCCTGAACACACCATCCCCACTGTCAAACATGGTGGTGGCAGCATCATGGTTTGGGCCTGCTTTTCATCAGCAGGGACAGGGAAGATGGTCAGAATTGATGGGAAGATGGATGGGGCCAAATACAGGACCATTCTGGAAGAAAACCTGTTTGAGTCTGGAAGAGACCTGAGACTGGGACGGAGATTTATCTTCCAACAAGACAATGATCCAAAACATAAAGCCAAATCTACAATGGAATGGTTCACAAATAAACGTATCCAGGTGTTGGAATGGCCGAGTCAAAGTCCAGACCTGAATCCAATCGAGAATCTGTGGAAAGAGCTGAAGACTGTTGTTCACAAACGCTCTCCATCCAACCTCACTGAGCTCGAGCTGTTTTACAAAGAAGAATGGGCAAGAATTTCAGTGTCTCCATGTGTAAATCTGATAGAGACAAACCCCAAGAGACTTGAAGCTGGAACTGCAGCAAAAGGCGGCGCTACAAAGTATTAACGCAAGGGGGCCGAATAATATTGCACGCCCCACTTTTCAGTTTATTTGTTAAAAAAGTTTGACACATCCAATAAATTTCATTCCACTTCACGATTGTGTCCCACTTGTTGTTGATTCTTCACAAAAAAGTACAATTTTATATCTTTATGTTTGAAGCCTGAAATGTGGCAAAAGGTCGAAAAGTTCAAGGGGGCCGAATACTTTCGCAAGGCTCTGTGTATATGCAGAAGCTTTAAAACGAGGATTAGCAGCATTCCGCTTAAAAATTCGGTTAAACTTACCGTATTTTACGGACTACAAGGCGCATTAAGCGAAACAAAACAGATAAGTCAAACTTTATTCTCACAATAACCACATAAAATCAGTTGGAGGTCAGTAAGCACAACCAGAATTAATACATAAGGCTCACTGTCGATTTTTAAGAAAATTAAAGTGTTTTAAGTGCGCCTTATAGTCCAAAATATACGGTATAAAAGTGTTGACTTCACCTGCCTCACCGCATCCAGTCTGTCATATCGCGGATGAGTAAAAAGGAATAAATCAGACCTATTAGCTTTGAAACAACCTCCTCCAACCCTTTTGTGTCATTCCAGGCAATAATCTGTTCTCCACTGGAGCTCAGGCCGACTTGAAGATGGAAAAAATGGCTCCTCGAACCTGGACTTACAGCAAAACCTCAAACCTATTTAACGCTCTGTGTTCTGCCATTCTCTGTTGTTTTGTCCATTAGAGCAGGATTTTATTCCCTCTCCTCCTCTCCACTTTATCCATTCTCTTCTTGAGCCACTAAACTTCTGCTTTAACATTCAAAAAAAAAAAAGTGTGTTTTTGTGTGTTAGAGGGCGGACGCTGCAGGTGAGTAAAAAGCTCATGTTTTCTAAAGGGGTCAATTTTTAGTGAATCCGTGGAGGAAGCAGAGGAGCCTGAGGCCAAATGTACATTTAGCTCGGGTCTCTACGAGGCCCAGTAGTGAATCATCAGAGCTCAGCTGTCCAAAATCCACCACCAATCTGGCCGGGGCATATGGCTGCATGGCACTCGTACGAATTACTACTACACGCCCGCGTTGTCGTTCCTCACTGCCCTTTTTAGCCGTTTCCCATCAGAGCTGAGGAGAGGAGCTAGTCCTTGAAGGAACGCCTCACCCACCGCCTTGTATACCACATATCCGATGATCACTTTCTGCACGTGTCATCCACTGGTTTGGGAGGTATTTTGCTAACAGACAGGCGATATCACCTGCCTTTAGCAGTTTCGTGGTGGGAAATGAGTGCAGAAAAATCAATTCCGTGCCCCGCAGCTCGATTTCAATCAGCAGCTGTCGGTTTCGCAGCGTTGGGCTAAAAGTCGGAGACAGAATTGATCCGTAAATTTGGGACGGGAGCGGATCAACATGGGTCAATAATCCAGACAGACAGCAGGAAAATGTTCCAGGAGTCGAAGCAGAAACTGTTGCTTCTACTGTTTGCATTAAGAAAAATCATTACTTTCATTATTGCTGAAGGTAGTGATAACGTTTTTCCTCTATGATTTTGTATGCCTGTTAGCAAAATATCTCAAGAATCTCCGAACCACTTCTAATCAGGGAAAATGCATTTCCTGCGAAAATGCAGTGACAATGCTTGTTGTGCAATACCTTGCTGAAAAACAGCTGAAATTAGCTAAAAACATGCTGAAATGTAAAGACAAGCCTAAATTAGCAGAAGAAAGGAGACATAACACAATTTTGCTGAATTAGGTTTAAATCAGATGAAATGAGCACAAAATTAGGAAATTAGCTAAAAAAAAATCTGAAAAGTAGCTGAAAAGGCAAATTAAACTACAAAAAGGCAGTGAAAAAAAACTGGAAGGAGCTTAAAAAATGTAGAATTAGATGAAAAAGTTAAAATTAGCATCAAAAGAGCTATATAGTAGCTGAAAGAGCAGAAAAGGGTGAAACAAGCTGAAATTACCATAAATAAGTTAGTCTGAAATTAGTCTTAATTTTAATGAAAAACTTGAATTTATCTGTAAACGGCTGAAATTAGCCAAAAAAAGCCTAACAAGCTAGCTAAAAAAGGCAGAAAAAGCTTAAATTAGCAGAAGGAAGGAGAAACAACTCATGTTTACAAATTAAGCTAACAGAAGCAGAAAGAAGCTCAAAACCGTGAAAATGATCTGAAAAATGTTGAAATTAGCAACAAAAAAAAACAACAGTTGAAAAGTAGCTAAAACAACAAAAAGAAGCTTAAACTATCAAAAATGAGCTGACAAAAGCAAAACAAGCTAAAATTATCATAAATAAGTTACTTAGGCTGAAGTTGCAAAAATTACCACAAAAAACTTGAATTTCTCTGAAAACAGCTGAAATTAGCTAAAAATGTTTAAAAGGTAGCTGAAATGTAGAACAAGCTGAAATTAGCATAAAAAATCAGAAAGAACACGTTTGCCCATTCAGACTGAAAGAAGCAGAAATGAGCACAAAAAGTGGAAATTATCTGAAAAAAGCTGAAATTAGCAAAAACAACAGCTGAAAAGTAGCTGAAAAAACAGAAAGAAGCTTAAATTATCAGAAGGAAGTGAAGAGAGCACGTTTTTTTTTGTTTTTTTTGGCTGAATTAGGCTGAAAAAAGTTTAAACGAGTGCAAAAATATCTGGAATTAGCTGAAAAAGCTAAAATCAGCATAAAAACCGCTAAATAGTAGCTGAAATAGCAGAAAAAGCTGACACAGAAATCAGCTGAAAGGAGCATAGCAAGCTGAAATTAGCAGAAAGAAGTTAGAAGCAGCACAAAAACATTGTAGTTAGCAGAAATAATCTGAAAGGAGCACAAAACAGCTGAACCTTTTGATATTTGATTTGTTGAAATAGCACAAAATTGGAGGAATGAGAAAAATGGCGAAAAATGTAATGAAGAAAAACGGATCACAATCGTGTGAGTGCTTCACAAGTGTTCACACTACGAACCTTTCAGAACGACGTTCATCTAAAACTGAAAAACTTTTCGAGCCGACCTGTTTCAAGATGAGCCACATGACTCAACACAGACAAACCAGTCGAACGAACAGGTATGGAGCTAAAAGACCAGCTCCCACGCCATCGTCTGCAGACATGAGTCGAGCTCCGACGTGAGCGGCGATGGGCGATTCCGTCTTTAGTTGTATTTTTTCCGACGGGTTTCTCTCCTCTCGCAGGCCTCCTCTCGCCTCCTCGGCTGTGGGGTTGCAGGAAGGTTTCATCACATCTTCCTCCGTCGTTGACCTCCCTCTCAGCTGCTTGTGAAGTCAGAGCGCAGAAAACGAACAGATGTAAAATGTAAAAGCAGAGGAAGGATGAAATTTCCCTCCTAATGAGAGCGATGATCTCCGGAGGATCCCCATCTTGATGCGAGTGCTCGTCTTTTTTTTAATTTTTATTTTTTCGAGGGTGTTTGTAATTGTCCAGGTGGTCCACAGCACTTAATCAAAATCAGCTAATCATTCAAGTTCCTCCACCACCCCCCACCCACCTCTTCTTGTATCTAAGAAACAGTCTTGAGATGAGGCGATGGCGTTCCGATCGATGGGCGATTCGGAATATGCAAAGCGCTCGACCTTTGCTGCTTTCATCTCTGCCGTTTGATGTTGCTTTTAATCTGCAGGAAGTGTAACGAGAGGCTAACGGAGGAGGAGAAGCGGACTCAGCCGGACTCCACCGGTCAGAACTCCAGGAAAGTTCCAGGAGGAAAATTTGGGAGATGGGACGCTCATCCAGAAAGCTCTCGAGATCTTCCCCTACACACACACACACACCTGTTTGTGTGTTTAAATGTGGAGTTCCTTTAATCTTAGTTTTAAACTGAGATCTCGTGTAATCTGTTAGCACTCAGAATATCTGCTGGGGATGACTCTCAGCTACTAAAGACTTTTAAAGAAACAACTTCTCTTTGATCTTTAAAGAAACAATTGATCTTTGATCTTTAAACAAACATTTGTTCTTTGGTGAAAAAAAAGAAACAATTGAGATTTGATTTTTATATAAATGATTGATCTTTGATCTTTAAACAATTGACCTTTGATTTTTAAAGAAACTATTGGCCTTTGATCTTTAGAGAATCAATTAATCTATGAACTATGAATAAACAATTTATCTTTGATTTTTTTAAAGAAACAACCGATCTTTGATCTTTAAAGAAACAATTGTTCTTTGGTCAAAAAAGAAACAAATGATTTTTGATCTTTAAAGAAACAATTGATCTTTGATTTTTAAAGAAACTATGTTTGATCATTAATGAAATGTTTGATCTTTGATCATTAAATAAATGTTTTATCTTTGATTATTAAAAAAAGTTTGATCTTTGATCATTAGACGCAATTGATTTTTGATCTTTAAAGAAACAATTGATATTTGATTTTATATAAATGATTGATCTTTGATCTTTAAAGAACCAATTGACCTTTGATTTTTAAATAAACTATTGATCTTGATCTTTAGAGAATCAATTGATCTTTGAACTATGAAAAAACAATTGCTCTTTGATTTTTAAATAAACTATTGATCTTTGATCTTTAAAGAAACAATTGTTCTTTGGTCAAAAAATAAACAATTGATTTTTTTATCTTTAAAGAAACAATTGATCTTTGATCTATAAAGACACAAATTATCTTTGATTTTTAAAGAAACTATGTTTGATCATTAATGAAATGTTTGACCTTTGATCATTAAATAAATGTTTTATCTTTGATTATTTAAAAATGTTTGATTTGTGATCATTAAAGAAACATTTTAATGTTTGATTGATGAGGGAGTTATTCCTTTCCACCGTCTTCTTTGTGCTTGCTCAATATGGGAGACTGTGATGAAGTGAAGACCTAACACAATCTGACGTTTCTTTAGATAAATAACTTTTACTAATTCACTTTTATAATGTATTTGAATGTTTCTGTTCAGTGCCCTGAGATGACCTCTGTTGTGACTTGGGGCTACATAAATAAACTGAACTGAATTGAATTTACTAACACGCCAAATATTAGATCAACATCTGCATATTGGACTAAATTATACACATTTTTGTGTTTACTAAATTGGACTAGCTGTGGCAGCCATCTTGGATCAGATGGACTCCAGAAGTTCTAGCATAGTTTACAAACATATATGGTTACTATAACATACTACAAATGGGAAACACCCTGGACAAATACCAATAAATGTGAATTTTTAGAGATAAAGTCAATAAAATGTACATTTAAAAAAAATAAAAAAATTGTTTGTTTTCTCTTTTAATCTATTTACGAAGAATACATTAGAAGTTTCTTGTTATTTATAGACTAAAGCAAAAATTATTGCACACAATTGACCCGGATACTATTTTTTAATATAAAATTTGTAAAAATTGCCCCAAACAAAACTAAACATAAGAACTAGTGACTTTAAGAACTTTTTTTTTTAAGCCTAAAAAATAATCCTCATTTGCCAAAATATAGCTTAAACTTTTCGACTTTGATGCATTGAATGCCTTTTTGTTTGTTTTCTCCTTTAAAACTGAATTTCAAGGATGAACGAGAACCTTTTTTGTGTCAAAGACTTAACAAAAAAACATTTTAGAAACACTAAAATAATTATTTTCCTCAAGCAACATAATGTTGCATGTTTCCCTTAAACAGTACATTAAAAAAAAAATACAATTACAGAAACAATTCAAACAGAATTTGTCTAAACTACAACTAAACTACAGTTGTTTTTGTTTATGTAAACCTAATTTATAGGAAAAGATGAAGATTTTTTTCCATCAATAAATAAAAAGCGGATTTTTCCCAACTTATTTCACAGACAAAATAGTTCTAATATTTAATTTTTCCTAACATCCTGACACCTAAAACAAAAAAAAAACAAAGAGCTAGTATCATTAGGAGCTATTTTTTTATGGCGGATTAATACATCTTTAGCGCTCCAGAGTCCTTTAACGGGACATTATGAACCAAAAGGAGCATTTAAATTATTAAATATTGTTGACAAACGTAAAAAAAAAAAAAACATGAAGCAAAAACAGGTGGAGAAATGGTGATTGGATGTTTAGTTTGAACGGAATAAGACATAAGTAGCCGAGCCGGAGTCATTTCACTTTGATCCATTTGAAAATGAGCGCTGAAACTGTATCTAATTAGCATAATAATAAGGAGCAGACACTTCATCTAACATAAAGTGGATATGCGAGAAGAAAGATTCCCTCCTTTTGGAAAGAATTTAAAACGACTCGAGCTCGACTCGGCCGAGCATTTTTTTTTTAAAGTATGGGAAAAAACACAAAGCGCCGAAAGGTTTGGTACTCTGTAATTTGGCTACTTTTTATTCGAGCAGGGTCATCTTCAAGAGAAATTACAAATTAAGAATTCAATAATACTTTTACAAAGACATTTCAGGAAAGATTTCTTCTTCAGTCATGATATCATACATAGTATTTAACAGTCCCTCTTCGTTTTTTTTTTTTTTTTTAGCTTAAAAAAAGAAACAAAGATGAAGAAAAGTGGAATTCTCTCTCGCTCTCTCTCTCTCTTTTTTTTTTTTTGTTGTTTTTTTTTTTTTTCTCAGTCGAAAATACAGTGTTTTCACAATTGTATAAAAGTTCCCAAATTTTGGAGTTTTTTTCCAGCAACTGGAAAGTAAAAGGAAATAAAATAAGATTCAACTTTCACAATGTTTCAAAACACAATAAATGCTCTCTTTAAATTTGCCCCTATGATCGACACCATGTTCCTTTTTACTAAAATATATCTATATATTGAAGAACTATAGTACTGTACACAACAGTATGAAATAAATAAAATTAGGAAATATAAAATGGGCCACATAAATAAGGTTTTTCTTCAACCTACAAAATAAATGAATGCAGTTTTGCTGTTTTCAGAAAATGGTTTGGTGTAATACTGACAAAAAAAAAATAAAATAAGAGCTGAGAAAACATTGCACAACATAATGTAAACTAAGGAACTGCTGCCTAGAAGTCGTAATACTGACACGGGTGCTTCAAAGAACAACGGTGAACCATTTCATAATACTGAAGCTGGTGAAAAATAAACCTTCCTTTTACACGATACGAGGGTGGCACTTGCAGAAAACACACAGGTTAAAAGGTTTGCATATAAGGCTTCTTTTCTTATCAAAAAACACCTTACAAAGGCTTCATCCTTCATTGTTTTGTTTTTTTTAAGTATTTTTACCCCAAACACTCTGTCCATAAATCGTATTTTCCCTTAAATTGAATTTAAAACTTAATCCTTCAAGAAAAAAAAAAAAAAAAACGAACACAGTTTAAATTCCTTCATTTGTTTCCAGATGCCTAAAACAGTGTGGCTGGAGATGTTGGCAACAG
The DNA here is from genome assembly GCF_014905685.2 of Nematolebias whitei. Lineage (NCBI taxonomy): Eukaryota > Metazoa > Chordata > Actinopteri > Cyprinodontiformes > Rivulidae > Nematolebias > Nematolebias whitei. The sequence goes on from NC_056520.1 coordinate 15,165,679, forward strand.
AAAAACGACACCAAAGGTAGTGATAAAGGTAATACTGAAGGACTGGAGTGCAGCTAACACTGCTCTTTTTCCAACACTGTATAAATATATACATAGGCAATACTTTTATTATTTTTGTTCATGATTATAGAAGCGGAGTGCAATTTGTACAAGTCACTAGTTGTGCTATAAATACTATGGAACACGGGGG
>NC_056520.1:15166268-15188503 GCF_014905685.2 Nematolebias whitei
GGGGGGGTCGGGAGGTTAGCACCACACGTGATTTTAGGCCTTAGTACTGTACATTTTTTGAAATGTATTCATTTATTCGGTTTGCATAATGCAGCTTATTTCACAAACCCATGCCTCCCATCCGTCGACGCCTCCTCCAGATTGATTCTTGAGTCTTGTTTGGCAAACCCCCCCCCCCCCTTTTTTTTTTCCACCCTCTCCCGCGAGGAGTCTGTCAAAGAAAGCTTCCCGGAAGCTTCAGGCACGTGCAGCTTAAAACACGGCGTTTTAAACCGAACAGGTGAGAATACGGAACCGAAAGAGAGAAACTTAAAAAAAGTTATGGGAAGCTTTTTTTTTTTTTTTTAAGTGTCCCCGCCCCCTTTTCCCCCCCCACTTGTCCGCAGATTACATAACGTCCTCCATCGTGTCCTCGTGATCCGATTTGGTTTCCATTTTGCCGTCCAGCGAGCTATCGTCCATCGAGTGCTCTCCGTTCTCCTCCTCGTCCCTCAACGTGTCCGGGTCCGTGTCCATGCTCTTGCTCTCTTCCTCCTCCTCCTCCTCAAACTCGTCCCTCCGTCCGATCTTTGCGTACGTTCCGTCCACCTCCTTGCGTCCCTCTCTGATCCCTCCGTTCATGGCGTCGTGCCGCAGGATGGCCTCGCGCTCTGCCAGCTCGGGGTAGCCCTGAGGAGTCATGCCCTGCAAGTACGCCCTGCTCATGAGCAGCTCGGTGGGCTCCAGGTGGCCCTTCTCGCGGGCCTCCCTCTCGGCCGCCTCCCGCTCCTCGGCCTCCCTCTTGCAGTAGGAGTAGCGGTGGTTCATGTGCTGCGAGTAGGAGCCCGAGTGCGAAAACCTCTTCCCGCACTTGTCACACTGGTATGGCTTCTCGCCCGAGTGCAGCCGGGAGTGCTCAATGAGATGGTGTTTGTGTTTGAAGGCTTTCTTGCAGATTTGGCACTGGTGAGGCCTCTTGCCTGCAGACACACAAAACAGAGAGCAGGCGGGGGGGGGGGATCGTGAGTGGCCTGTCGTCCTGCAGCAACAACAAATCACACAAGTCAGAGCAAAGCAAACATGTCGAGGGAAAAACTCTAATGAACTGGATGGCATGGAGGAAAATGACATCACAGAGCTCTGAATCTGTTTGTTCGCTGAAATTGCGAGCGCTACGAGAAAGTGCACTCGCATTCGTGGGCCTCCATTATGGAAATTCCCTCCTGCGGTTAAAGCAAACTTTGCCACGACTACTTATTTTAGCCTAGCCCTGCCACACTGATGAGTCCAACATAAATCAACTACTGCAAAGCAAACAAACAGAACAAAAGGGCGAACGAGTCGGGGAAGAGACGATAAGACGGCTACCCTGATTATCTCCAAACATAATTCAAGTTCAGGGTGACGGCTCGCCCTCTTTAAGGTTTTGGGATGCATCGGCTACTAAATGGGGCATGGATGCCATAGCAGAAAAAAGAAACCCAAGCTGAGGGTGAGACACTTTTATGACAGAGGGCCATAAAATGTCTGGCAAAAAAACAAGACAATCTACGTCTTATAATTTAGCTCCGAACTCGCCGAGACTTAAAGCTACCTGCATCGTTTCGAAGATGCTACTTGACAATCCCCGTTCCATTTGCTGCTGCTGTTCACCCTGTGTGGAAACCTTTCCACACAACCTCTGACCCCTTCCAACTGCACTCTGAGCCGCATAAACGTTAAAGAGCGGCGCTTTGGACATGGACGCAACGGGAAAGAGGGGTGCGCGGGGGATAACGCACCCATTTCGAGTTCAGCCGACTGTTGCACTGGTGCTGTCTCCCTCCCTTTTATGTCTGACCAGATAACATGAAGGCTGCATAAAGCTCCAAGCAACTGATAGAGGATAAAAAATAAAAAAAATGATGCAACCTAGTGAAAGAGGATCTGTGTAAATAACTATAATGAAAGACTTCTTATCGGTACTCTGAAGCTTCTGACCGTTACGCTGCTGATATGATCTATCGCCAATAATGGGACCGATAAAGACATTAGAGGCTTGTTTTTGACTCTGGCTTTATACATCTAGGTGAACTGATGTGTGTCTTTTAAGATAGCGGAGTTTCTATTACAGCCATTGGAAACTAAAGAGTACAGCTCCCTCTTCTTGCCTACCTGCACTAATTATTTCTGTTTCAAAGAACACACAAAGCTTTAACAACATCGCACATGGAAGTAAAAACGTTCAGTCCTTTCGGTGACTGTCATCCTGTCAATGAAGAAGCACGTTAGGTGTCGGTTTACATATACAAATTGAGAATTAAACAAGAGAAGGAAAAGGGAAGAAAAAAAGAGGGGGGTAACAAAAATATTTAAATAGGTAGATACTGGTAGGATTTGGCAACACAAACATTTAAAACATAAAAAAAAAGAATGGGGTTTAAAATAAGGGTCTAGAACAGTATATACCTGTGTGTTCATATTTGTGTCTTAGAAGGGAACTGCTCTTCTGGAATGTTTTGTCGCACAAGTCACACGCGTACATACCACTTTCAGTCTTCTTAATCTTCTTCCGTGACAGACAGGAGTCGGGGTCTGTCATGTCGTCCAGCCCTGACAAGTAATCTGGTGTGCCGTCAAGCAGGTCCCCCTTAAAGAACACAAAGAAAACGGGGAAAAAAAAAGACAAAACATAGTAAGGGATGAGGCACATCTAAAGGCCTGGCGACTTTATTATAGTGATTTATACTACAAGGTTTTTTTTATACTCTTTGTGTAGCTTTCACCTTCATTTGTTGGTTTGGATTGTTAACATGCAAAAACAGGAACAAACTCTCGGATTGTCAGGATGTAGCCCTACAGAACCTCTCTGACCTACACAAGGCAAGGTCAGTGAACAAGGCTAGGCTGATTCTGGCAGATCCTGATCACCACTCCGTGGTGAGTTCAGGTTGCTTCCATCTGGACGCAGGTGATCCGCAGCCCAGATGTAGAACTAACAGACTGAAAAACTTATTCATCCCTGTAGAGATCAGGCTTCTCAATGAACATTGATGACTTCTGTACTGTTTTTTAACGTCTCAATGTCTTGTGTAGTATGGATGTTTTTGTGTGCCTACTTGACTGTGAAACAAATTGCCACTTGAGGGATAATTTAAAACCTTGAACTTGAACTGTATGTCCTGTTTTAGCTACTTTTCACTTCTGAAAACTGACGAAATTAATAACCATTTGATCAAAAACATCAAGACAGCTACTTCTGATTTGACGAACTAAACGAGCCACTAAGAAGGCTTTATGCAAATGTATTTTTTAGTCATCTACATAAAAAGATCTACTAAGTACTGAGAATAAATAGAAAACGAAGAAAGGAAATACAAAGCCTCTATAGATGTGAGGATAAGTTAAGCTAGTAAGGTTTTATCCTTAAAGCTGTAGCTTTAAGTGGAAAAAGGGGCATTTGGCTAAAGCGCTAACTTCTTTGCTAATGTGCTAATTTAAGAATAAAGATTTAACAAACACTCCAAAAAGTAAAACTCGCACATTTTTTAGAATAAAATATAATACAAAATGCTGCCTAATGCAAAAAAGCAGAGAAAAAATAGTTTTATAGTTTTTCATATTTTTCTTTTTACATTTATGCTAATATGCTAACTGCTACAAGCTACTGCTAACTTGAAATAGCACCAAAAAAATGCTAAAATGTGCAAAGCACACAAAAACATATTTCAGAAGTGCATGTATTTTATTGATGTGTATGAAAGATTGCTAATTGTAAAAAACGAGCTGCAGCTGTGTCACGTTGAACAGGAAGACAATTATGCTAAGATGCTAACTGCTAATTTGATGGGAAAATTCGAAACAATACAACCTTATTTTATAAGTAAATATTTAGCTATATGATGTTTAACTAGGAGAATAGTGAGGTTTGTAGTTTTTCACCCTTTAACAACGTAATAATTAATGCTAATATGCTAAATATTAGCACATCAACAGCTAATTTTAAAGTACAACAAAATACTCAAAACAGTCTAAGTGTTTTACAAATAAAAATATGTATATTGCAATGGGCTGTTGCTAAATGTAAAGAAAGTGGTGTTTTTACATGAATTTTTACATTTTAAACCAACTTTTAACAATAGGACATTTTACTATTATGCTAATGTTAAAAGCAAACATACTGCTAACTCCAAGTAGCATCAAGGCCTAAAAAACAACGAAAACAGTCATAGGTCTTATAAAGATTGTTTTCAAAATTAAATTGCTATACTGCTAAATATAAAATAAAATAAAAATACAGGACTTTTGTAGTTTTCAATCTATTTTGAAAGATAGGACATTTATGCTGAAAGCGTACCTAATTTAATTTTAATTAACACCAAAGAGACAGAAAACTCTTGAATGTCTTACTAAACTAAGCTATATTTCAGAATTATATATACTATCTTGCTGTGTATGATGAATATTAAATGTAAGAAAATAAAGTTTTGTTAGATTGAACAAAAAAAAAAAAACAACAGTGGTAATTAGCTAACAGCTAAAATAAAAATAAATAAATAAACTTTGCGTCTGAAAGCCTTTAAAACAATTTCTAAGTAAAACTAAAACCACACAGCATGCTCATGAAAATAATACAGGAAAGTACAAGTTTTTGACACTTTTCCAGCAATTTTAGGAGTTCTGTTCATTTGGACAAGATGACATTGTTGCACATTTTCCAACATTTACCTTCTGCTAATCTGAAGAAATACTTAAGCGACCCAAAAAAACGAAGCTCAAAATATTTTAAAATTTCAAAAAATATTTTTTGGTGTTAATACAATAGTTAGAATAGTTCAAGAGTAATACTGCATATTTGCTGAAAGTAATAAAATATATTCCATGACACGGTTATAAAGCTGTAAACTCAACACAAAGCTACAAGCGCTCATACATTTTTGATTGCCAGCACCCACCAGCGTTTATTTCTTATAAAACTTTCATCTCTGAAATAATATCTCCCATTTGTAACTGACAGCTTTCTCATTATGAAACACAGCCAGTGCGGGCTAATTTTGAACTTGCGTTAATTTGGCACATTCCTTTAAAACCTCCTCTTTCATGACAAAGATTATTCTCGAATATAAACTGATAGAGAACAATATTAAAACATCGACGGAGGCGGGGTGACCCATTCTTGAAATTGCAAATGATTATAATCAGAAGGTGCACCTTAATGGCCAATATTGAGTCACCAAAAGGCTGTTTTAATGAATATGTGTGTGATAATGCGAGGACAACGCCGCGCTGTGTTTTAAGAACGGACCACTATCACTCTGCAATCAATTTGAACTAAACGCCTTTAGCTGTATTTTTAAAATCTAATTTAATAACTTAGAATAGGAAACATTATTAATACTTTTTTTTTTTTTCATCAAAATGGTTCCCTCTATGTTAAACAGCCTTCAGCATTCACTGGTAATGAACATGGAGACTGTGCATTATTAATCCACATGTAGCGAAGAAGCTCATTTCGGCTGTGGCTCTCCTTTTAAAATGCAGCAAACTTGCAAGAGAAAATTTCAGAGAAGTGCACACCTCCGGGGCTCAACTTTGTCATTTTTACAAAGGCCTTTCACCCATATTTAATCACAAAATATCTGCGCTCAGGCCTGCTCTGGAGGAGCATGGTAGCTGAGTTAGGTAATGTATTCCATGCACATCAGTGAGGGGAGTAGGAACAATTAGAAAGTCCATTTTATATTTTATTTACCCGAACCTGACGCCGCTTTTGAGGCTAAAATTAAAATATGTGCAAATGAATCTCACTGAAAAAGACCCCTCAATAAGTTAGCTGTTAGCCTCATTATCATAAACTTCTTTCCTTCCTCATACCGCTAATGACATCTCACTTTTTTTTTTCCCCACCTCAGGGTGGTGCCCCAGCTGTTTATCTCCAACGCCTTTGCCAGTTCATTCTACCTCAGGTGAGCGTTTCTCTCTCCTGACTCTTTTAATTAGCACAGAAACGAGTTCAGTACGTTTTAGAGAATCTCAGCGAGCCTGGGGCTTTTGGAGCAAAATCACAGGTGGCTCATTTACCTGGAAACCTGGTTTCCGCTGGTACTTTCTCCTCTGCTGCATCTCTGCAAAGGTAGCTGCCCCTGCTGCGTATGTGTAGGCCATGTGCGGTAGGAAGCCCATTTGATCCATGCCCGGATAGGGCCTAAGACCTGGTATGCTGGCCTGCATAGGGGGCATGAATGTGGCAGGCGGGAAAGCGGTCTGCGGTGGAAGTGACGTATACAAAGGTTTGGCAGCAAATGGGTTAATGCCAAAGATGGGGCTAGTGCTTTTTTCAAGGTTTCCGTTATTGGTTGAGCCTGAGAATTCTTTCTTAAGATAGGCCAAGTTCAAAGGCTCTTCGAAGTGCTCTCGAGGAGAGGGGATGCTGCTATGGTCAATGGCAATGCTGTTGATTTTCGGTCTGCTTTTGACGGTCAGTGCATGCTTGGGTTCCTTCATGAGTCTCGGCAGTGACAGGTCGAGTGGCTCGGCCTGCAGGTCTTCTGAAGTCAAGCTGTTTGGAGTGTAGGAGCTGCTGTGGGAGTTTTTGGAAGATGTGGAGGACAGGTTTAGTGGCGAGGGCGTGTTGCTGCGGGAGTGGTCCAACTTTTCACCTATGGGCTTGGCGCTGCCGCTAAACTGGTGGTTTTTCAAATGTCTGAGTGCGCTGTCACAGTTGTTGACGTTGTTATGGAGCTCTGCGATGGAGGGGGACGTGATGCGGTCGGTAGGTTTGATATGAGTTACAGGCGACCTAGCTGCCAAAGAGTCTTTTGGTGGAGTATGGTGGTTATTTGACCCGATAACTATATCCGAGTTGTTCCTGTGCTCTAGTGGTGGGGTTCTAGTAGTGCTATACTCGTGCATCTTTCTCTGCTCAAACCACTCCTTGACAAATTCCTGAGGAAGTCCAACGGCTATGGAAATCTTGAGTAGCTCCTCCGAATTAGGCTCCATGTTCATGGCAAAATACGCCATCAACACAGACATGTGGTCCCTGTAAAGGTTAAGGGGGGCAGTGAGTCCCTTCTCAGACAGAATGGAGGAGTGGGAGTTCTTCTCCATGAATATCCCTGGCTTGTTGGGCATCAGATTCTCGCTGGGCTGCAACACGGCTTTGATCTCCTCGTTCATTTTGCACAGGTAGCGTTCATGTTGATGCAAAGGTATTGGCCCAGGGAAGGTTTCTTTGCAATACTGACAAGCATATGGTGTAAACATATTTTCTTGCACTTTCTCGTCCACACCTCCGTCGAGCATGTGGTTGGGTTTCTCTCGTTTGATATTGCTAATCTGCCTCTTTGAGTCTGTTGTCAAGCTCTGGAGGCAGGCTTTGGCTTCGTTCACTTTTTCTAACGTGTAGTCAATGATGCTTTTGGTGGCACCATTGTGATTGACGAGTGGAAGACCGACCTGAGGACCTCCTGGAGACGTCAAGCTCTGCTTCTGCTCCTCCATCTGGTGTCCCAACTCCTTCATATAGGCCTTGAGCTTGGAGAGCTCCTCCGGCTTGCAGTCCATTTTCTGCCTGCACACCGTGTTGTCCACGATCTGGAGAACCTTCTGTACCTCGCTCAGGTTGTTCCCAAGCGAACCTGGGTAGGCTGCGAACTGCGATTCAAGCCCTGCCATGCTCAGGTGCTGCAAGGGGCTTTGAGCTGTTGAGTTGTGGTTAACACCCAGCGGGCTGTTTCCACCCATCCCTCCGTTCATAAACGGAACAGGAGCGCCAAATCCATGAGTAGCCATCATGAGTTTGTAGTCGTTAAAGTCAAGCGGCTCCGTTTTGATGTTCAGGTGGTTGTTGTGATCAGTGAGACCGAGGGGTTTGCCGTTCTCGAGCTTCTGGCGCAGCTGGGTGATGGCAGTGTTGGTGGGTGAGGCAGAGGCAGAGGTTGGGGAGGAGCCTGGCTTCAGGCTGCTGCGCATGCGACCGTTGACGGCGATCAAGCCAATGCACTTCTTGCTGCTTATGTGGGAGCTGTAGGAGCCCGAATGAGAGAAGCGCTTCTTGCAGTTGGGGCACTCGTAGGGTTTTTCGCCTGAAATGAAAAATTTGAGAAGGTTTTTTTTTTTTTTTTACAAGATTGTTTTGTTTTTCTTCTACATAACAAATGACAAGACTCGTCTACAGTATTGTACCAAAGTACCAAGCCACCCTTCAGATCTTTACATTTTTTTCTTTAAAGTAATTTGACTTTTTTTCCAATCTTTCACAATGGCTTTTATACAGTCCTCCAGTTTTTCCGAAGGTTTCTTTTTTTGTTGTTGCTAATTTTCAGTCCAGTACCTGACTATTTTCAAAGGAAACGTTTTAATAGATTGAACCACCTACATTAACTTGGTGCAACCACTTTTTGATTTAAAACAGCCATCTAACTGATCTCTGAAGGATTCAAGTAAAAAAAAGCCCTAAACTCAAGAGGAACTAGTGTTGTGTTAAATAAATAACTTTTTTTTTTAAAACAGCCTCTGAGCGTAATTTAAATATAACAAAATGCATTAGAAACACAACCCAGTATGTAAAAAGTACATACCAGGTATGTACCGGGGGTACATAGTAAATACCTGGTCTGTAGTAACTTACTTGTAATAATTTACTTGATAATACAGCGCAGTCCCTGCAGGTATCAAGGGAACCTAGCTTTATGGCGAAATGATAAATTACAGGGTACATCTTTAGTACTTTCAGGGTTTGTATCTAGTAGTTACTTGGTATATGCCGGGTATGTACCTGGTTCTTACAGAGTACACACTGAGCATGTATCGGGCCCTACCAGATACATACCACATGTATTTACAGAATGAGTATCAGGTTTCTACAGCGACTGGGTCGTATTATGAAGGAATTTATTACCCTGTACTTACAGGGTTTGTAGCTGCTCAAAAATACTTTAAAAGGATTAAAAAATAATGTTTGCTTAAATGATGATTGGCTCTGGATATCTGGCTAGTTTACAAATGCTGACGTTTGCAACAACTAAATACAATTAAATTTGCTTTAATAATAAAAAGAGGTACAATGCATTTTAGTTTTGCAATATTTTACTCAAGAATTTACTAAAAAAATTGTTTTTAATTTATTATTGGGTTATTTTTCCTTGAATAAAACAATCTACACTAATACATGTACAAAAAAAAAGTTTATTCTTCAGTTTGATTAAAAGGAGAAACACAAAGAGGGGCATTTAAAAGGATACATTTGACTTTTTTCCGGCTAATAACATAATTTCACGAGGATTCTTATAAGGTTTTCTTTATATTAATATGTAGTTTGTTACAACAGAAATTATAAGATTAGATAAGAAGAAAACTTTGGCATGTAGCGCGGTGCGCGATACTCAAAAAGCAACTCACCGCTATGAATCCGGAGGTGCTCCTTCAGGTGGTGCTTGTACTTGAAGGCCTTGCCGCACTCGGTGCATTTGAACTTGCGGTTGCCGGCTGCTTGGTTTAGAAGTTGGTGCTGTGAGCATAAAACAGAAAATAAATTAGAATTATTATTTTTTTAAGTCAATAAAGCTTAAACATGGAGGGGGTGAGAGTATAGTAAATAATAAAAACTGGGTGGTATGGCAACACTAAACAAGCCAAACGACGTACACTGGCTTTCTTTGACTACAAGCAGCAGCGATGATAAAGAAGAGAATCGCACAACTTTTAATTTCCTGGTTTCTCAGCCCAACGAGGCCTGCCTTTAGAATGAAGGAATAATAGAAAGGAGGCCTTTTTAAAGCCTTGATTGGGAGAGCCAATCTGATCTGCTTTTCATTAATTTTGGCCTAATCAGTCCAAAACGTATTCAAAGCAGTTTTAACCCAAATACCTGTGTTCACACTAACTGAATAAGACTTATTGGAGCTGTTTTCATGAAGGTTACACAAAAGGTTTGGTTTCTATGTCTGTTAGCAAAATATCTCATGAGTTGGAGATGGATTTAAATAAAAACTGTCAAGAATCCATCCTTTACTGTACATAAGCAACTAATTAATCAGGTCTCTCTTGTAAATGAGTCCTCGAGGCTCAATGGGATTTACCTGTCTGAATAAAGGTTGAATGAAAATTAACTTTCAGAGTCAATTTAACTCAAGATGGCTGCCACAGCTAAGCAAGCTTAAACACAAAAACAACAATAGATCAGTCAGTTTTACAAATACAGTAATCCCTCGCTACTTCGCGATTTGACTTTCGTGGAGTCGCTCTTTCAACGTGGTCAGCTTTAATATTACTCACGTGATTGGGCCGGTACAGATAAAAAGTTAACGATAAATATATATACTTTGGACAGGCGCCGCCATTTTGTAGTTTTCTTTCAATAAGCCTATATTGTATCGTCAGACAAAAAAGAACTACACTACCCAGAAGGCAACAGTGCTTCCGACCGCTGCTTTTTTGTAGTTTTCTTTCAATAAGCCTTCACTATACTGCCAGTGAAAAAAACTATGTAACCCAGAAGCCAACAGTGCTTCCCTCTGTTGCATTCTTGTAGTTTTCTTTCAATAAGCTTATATTGTATCGCCAGTCAAAAAAGAACTACACTACCCAGAAGTCAACAGTGCTTCTGACCGCTGCATTTTTTGTAGTTTTCTTTCAATAAGCCTACACTATATTGCCAGTGAAAAGAACTATGTTACCCAGAAGCCAACAGTGCTTCCAGCCGTTGCTTTCTTGTAGTTTTCTTTCAATAAGCCTATATTATATTGCCAGTGAAAAGAACTACGTTGCCCAGAAGCTAACAGTGCTTCCGGCTGCTGCTTTCTGCCGAATGGAGGGAAAGTTTTTCAACGCAAATCAACGTTATGTATGAAGATCACAGAAATGGCAGGAAAGTCCCAAATAATCCTGAAGCTTCCTGAAGCTCAATTATCCACAAGCACATCAACCTGAATGGGGCGGTGGGCTTCATCGCTGCAGGGTCAGTCTGCCGAACCGGAACAGAGCTGCTGTAAAAATTTGCAGTACTGTGCAGTAAACATACGTATGTTGCTAAAAGTACGTAGGTTTAAGAGTTAAGAACATTACAAGACTGTGGGAAGGGCTTATAAAGCCTTAAAATATATACAAATACTGAAATAAATATAATGTTCTTACTTTGCGGTTTTACACCTATAGTGGGCGGGTGTGGAACATAACGCCTGCAATAGTCCAAGTTCAAGTCAAATTTATTGTCATTTGCATCACATGTGGTACATGAGGTGGAACAAAATTATGTCCTCAGGGTCTCAGCTACACCCAAAAATAGCAAAATATAAAGTATAAAAAGAAACAGTAAATAAGGATCTAAGATATACACTAAACAAATGCCAAAAGGTGCGCTAAAAGATCTAAGGTATAGGTGCTAAACTCGAATAATGCAAAACAATACGGCGTAACAACAGCAGCCCGAACATAAGTCTTTGGTGAGCAGACAGGTATGAATGTATACAGCAGCATAAGATAATCAGCAGCATGGATAATAATTTTAATTGGAGTCAGCCTCCCCACCATCACAGACATCTACACCTCCAGATGCAGGAAGAGAGCCACCTGCATCATGAAGGACACCACACACCCAGCACACACACTTTTTTGCCTCATTCCCCTCAGGCAGAAGGCTGAGGAGCATTAAATGCAGAACCACCAGTCTGAGGAACAGCTTCTACCCTGAGGCTGTTAGACTCATGAATCTCTAACCAGGAAAATCACTGTGAAAAAAATCACTGAAATGCCACTTGGTTGATATGTGCTGCTGACTATCCATGATGCTGATCTCATGCTGCTGATTATTTCATGTTGCTGTGTTCATTAGTCCTCATCTGCTCACACGGACTCATGTTCGTGCTGCTGTTGTTTGGCACGTTGTTTTTGTACTATTAGTGCTTAGTGTAGTCTTAGTTTTTTGTATTCTTAGTTCAGTGAATGTAGTATATTCTTAGTTCATGTCTCGGATCTTATTACTGCTTTTCTTTACAATTTGTATTTTTGTTGGATGTAACTGGGACCCTGTGTACATAGTTTCGTTCCACCTCATGCACCACACGTGGTGCGAATGACAATAAGAATCCTTGTATAATCGAGGGACTACTGAAGTTCAGTCAGTTTTACAGATACAGAGCTATAATTTGGTGTGGGAGTAGCTGAGAGCGATTCATAACACACAGCCTGCGTACTAACAGATCATAACTTTAAAAGGTGGTGGAGGAGAATCACTCAACCTTTATTTATACGGGTTAATCCCATTGAGCCTCGGGGACTCATTTACAAGAGAGACCTGATGTGCATTCCATTGACGAAGGGTAGTCTTGGATCTCAGACGTCTCTAATAATCTTAAGGTGCTCGACTGAGCTTGATCTGCTGCTCAGAAGTTTTTAAAAAAAAAATCAATCATTCAATTTGCTTTCAAATACAGAAAAAAATATTCAAAATGCGATAGAAGAACTTGTCTCGTCAATGACCAACAAATAACTCTAAGACGTGAACGGTGAGTAAAAGGGACACTTTCTTGTCATATTTTGGGGGGTGTCTTTTGGGTGCACAGTGCCGCCCTCCTCCCACCTCATTCTTGACAAATGCCGGGGTGTGTGCTGACTCTCCCCGCATTCCTGGGGAGACAGATGGCGGCGAGTAGGACACTGGGAGGACTTGGAGGAATTGTTCAAACAGCCCCAACCTTCAAAGATCAAGCTGGGAGCGGAGGGTGGGGGGGCACAAAGCACCGGAGAGGGACCCCACCGCTTATGTGTTGCTGAGTTGCATAAACAAACAGCAACAGCTGCTTTGCCGCCTCCGACCCCCACCACCTTCCCTTTTACTTCTCCCTCCTCCGAGGACCCCTGCCCGGGAAAGTTTCGTCTACAGCTAATAAGACACAATTGCCGCGCGCTCCTAATTGTGAATGGCAGCAGCCGGCGCTCCTCCACGGCGTGTGGGCGGGGACTGCGTCGGACGGGATGTTTGCATATGTATAACCTCTAATTAGTCATATTTCAGCTAATTGCTTAAGAGAAGGAGGAGCATTAACGCTTGTAAACACACAAGACGGAGCAGCGCCGCACATGTTTACCTACCAGGACGTAATTCTTTATGTTAATCGGACTCCTCCTCGGTTAGTTATTAATTACCAAACGTACATTTAGTGTCGACGCGTCCTCGACTAATCAGTCGATAATTAACGGGCGCGGGGAAAAAGGAAAAGGGAAGAGCGCCACCTAGAGAAGACATCGCCTCCATCTCAACTGGGGGGATTAAGTGTAAACTGTCCAGCTCGTGGCGAGACGATAGACTTGTATGTTGTATCGTTTAACCAGCCTTTGTGGAGAAGAACTAAGGAGTCTGGTTTTTAGACATTAACTGGACCCAGGAGTGGGGTTGGGGGGGTGGGGGGTGGGGTGGCGGCATTGTAATATGAGGATCGGAGGGGGCTTAGCGGCTCACTCGGTCGGCCCATCTGCTCACGTTTACACCCAGCTGGTAGATCAGGTGAAAGAGCTGGCTGCTGACATCTGATCAAATCAGCCGCAGCCCGAGCCTGTCAGCCTCGCTTCAGAGAGCACAACACAACACCCACAGCCTGGGACCTGAGCACGGAGGCGCACCGGAGTGCATGAGATCATCTGTTACTGGCTCCGTGGACGGCTTCCTCCTAACAGAACCGGGCCTTCCTGGCAGAGGACGCTCAGGAGAGAAAGAGATATCAAGACGGGATCAGTCGTTTGTCTGGTTTTAAACAGAGCTTTTTGTACAGAACTGGGGTTACTGTTACCGGTACTACCGTTTGTTAGCGAAGTATCTCATGGACCACATGCCCAACTTATAATCTGAACGGGGTTTCTTGTGAGATCTCGCATGATGTTTTTTCCAAGGGTTAAACAAAACTGGCAACTTTTGTATTTCTCATCATGAGATTATCTTAGTTTAGAAATCTGGCATTCCTTCAGCTATAATAGTGTGAATGTTTATGAAGCATTCACACTATTGTGATGCATTTTTCTTCCGTACGTTTTTCAGCGTCTTTCTCGTTCCACAATTTTTGTGCTATTTCAACAAATCATAAATCAAAACGTTCAGCTCTTTCAGGACAATCCTGCTGTGACTTTTGGTATTGGTGCAACTTTAGCTTTTTGAAAAATTTTGACTTTTCTGCCATTTTTTTTTTCCTCACAGAAAATGAATTGAGCTCATTTTACATGCTTCAAATCTTTAGATCTGTTTTCAACCTTTTACTGCTCCTTTCACGTTTTGTTCTGGTTTAGCATCTTTCAGCTTGTGCAAAGTTAAACATTTTTTCAGCTACTTTCAGCTGTTGTGTGTTCATTTCAGATTCGTTCTGCTAACCACAACATTTTTGTGATTATTCTAACTTGGTTCTGCTCATTTCAGCTTGTTATGTTCCTTTCAGCTTATTTCTACGCTTCAGCTTTTTCTGCTATTTCAGCTACTATTGAGCTGTTTTTAAGCCTTTTCAGCTAATTCCACATTTTTGCTATCATTTAAACTTTTTTCAGCCTAATTCAGCAAAAATATGCTCGCTCCACTTCCTTCTGGTAATTTAAGTTTCTTTCTGCTTTTTTAGCTACTTTTCAGTTGTTTCTTAAACTTATTTCAGCTTTTTTCAGATAATTTCTACTGTTTCCACTGCTCATTTTGGCTTCTTTCAGCCTAAATGGGCAAACATGTTCTTTTTGCTTTCTTCATCTAATTTAAGCTTGTTCTACCTTTTCAGTTAACTTTTTAGCATGTATAAGCTAATTTCAATCGTTTTCAAAAAAGTCCAAGTTTTTCTTGTAAATTTCTGCTTTTTTCAACCTAATTAACTTCTTTATGCCAATTTCAGCTTGTTATGCTCCTTTCAGCTTCTTTTACTCTTTTGGCTACTATTTAGCTCTTTTGATGCTAATTTTAGCTTTTCAGCTAATTCCACTTTCTTTTTCTTTTTTTTAGCTCATTTCAGTTCTTTCCACTTACTTCTGGTAGTTCAAGCTTCGTTTTGCCTTTTCATCTGTTTTTTTTTTTTTTGCTAATTTCAGCTTCTTTAGCTAATTTCCTTTTTTGTGCTCATTTCTGCTTACGTAAATCTAAATCTGCAGATATGTGTTCTTTCTGCTTTCTTCTGCTAATTTAGACTTGTTCTTCCATTTCAGCTACATTTTAGCAAGTTTTTAGCTTATTTCAGCTGTTTTTTCAGCAAGTTCTTCTGCTATAAGCATTCACACTGCATTTTCGCAAGAAATGTAATTTCTCTAGTTATATCTGTTACAAAAAACAGTTTTTATTAACTTCTTAATTCTGGGCTTCGCAGCATAGCAGCTAAATTAGATTCACACACAAACTCCCTTGCTGAAAACTTCCAATTACTCCAAATGTGCAAAAAACTTAAACGCCCATAACTGCTGAATGCAGGACTTTAAGGTGATTCATGCCAACTTCCAGCAGATCCATATTATATTTCAGGCATGCGTGATATAAAATTTGAGCATCCACAGATGTTTATGCAGTGCATGAAATTAGAAGTGAGGGAGGGGGGGGGGGGGTGGGCTTTGATGGAGTGCCAGTGCCACCACCGCAGGCTGCACCAGAAGAACATTAAAGGCCAGGAGTGGAGTGAAGTTAAGGAGCTGATAAAAATTTCCAAATTGGAAATTAACACAATCATTCGATCGTGAACACGAGACTGGAAAATCATATCAGGGAGGGCCATCAAAAAACCATTTAGGGCCTCAATTAAAGTTATTACCATTAAAGGATCTGCATCTTCAAAATGCCATGAAAAATTAATAATGATTGCCAATCAGAAAAAATGATCTCTCTTCTCTGAGGGATCGGCGCACATTAGGAAGGAAATGAAACGGCGAGAGGAGGGAAAGGCGACGGGGAAGACGGCGTCTCACCTGATCCCGCGCTGGCTTGTGCGTGGCCATGTGCCGCTCGAGCTGGGTGCGGTAGGCGAACGTGTAGTTGCACAGGGGGCAGGCGAAGTTCTCCTCGTTCTTCTCATGGCGGTACTTGATGTGCTCCTTCAGTGATGTCAAGCGCTTGTAGCCCCGGTCGCAGTAGGGGCAGGTCAACAGTTGGGCGAAGGCATCTGGCGTTCCAGGTGGCAGGTCTGTACAGGAGGAGGAGGAGGAGGAGGGAGGAAGAGGAGGAAAAGGAAAGCGGGACAAAAGGTCAGCCAATCGATGGCAGCTAACGGGCGGGCTGCCCAGAGTGGTATGGGAGTTATCTGTGCAATCTGCTCCACATGAGCGCCTCGGTGTCCGGCAGGCATCCGACCTCCTCCCGACTCCTCATCCTCACTTTCTTTCACGTAGCATGGAACGTGCACGTGCTAATGCACTTCCACGCACACATTCACCGAGTTCCTGACTTTTCCCCTGTTCTAGATGCCTGAAAGCGGCCCTTCCCGCACCCCTCCCAGCAGATCTTCGTGTCTGCGGCATGAATCATAAACCCGTTCAAATTGAGCTTCAGAGGTGCACGATCTGATTTCAAGCGCCTGCCCAGCTGTTGCTTGAGACTGTAGGTAAACACCCAGGCATCCGGCGAATCTGTGGGAGCAACAGCTGCCCCGTCGTGTCAGCGGGCCGTGCCGCTGTTCTGTCCACACTCTCAGCGTTTTACTGAAACAATCTGTTACTGCGAGATTTGTGCCGCAACACGAGGCCGCACGGTCGCTTTGTAGTCGACATTTCTGAGCCCGCTTTTTAAAAAATATACAGTATCTTGTGACTGTTTACGTTTAGTTTTCTTACGTGTGGGAAAATAAATAAAGTGTCATTTTGACGATTGTCTCTCAAAAAGTCTCATTTTGGGATTCGGGGGTGATTCTTTTAGTTGAAATACATTGAAGCGCAATGGCGAAATCAAAAGAGGACACCTGTTATTGTCCAGCCTTGTTGCACCTCTGGTTTTATTGATGAGTGAAGCGTCGATAGTGTTCACACTGTTGTTTTGCTTTTAATTTTCCGTAAGATTTTTTTTTTTCAGTCTAACTGCTTCTTAGCCACTCCTACAACAAATCTTTTAGCTCATTCAGATGTGTGCTATGACCAATGGTTTTATAACTTTTATTCAGCTTTAAAAAGTTAACTAGGATTTACAAATGTTTTCCCCTTTGAGGTATATTCAGATCTTTTCAATGCTAACAAAAACATTGTTCTTTTTCAAATTTGCTTCAGCAAACTGGCTTTTTTTTAATTTTAATTTTATTTTATTTTATTCTGATACTTTAGATGTGAACAAGCCTTTTGATACCTTTGGCTAGCCTCTTATTATTTTTTTTATTTTTCTTTATTTTTTTTACTTTTGCTAAACTTTTGTTACTTTTAGCTAAAATTTTGCTCCTTTTAGATATGAGCTAGCCTTGTATTACTTTTAGCTTTTAGCTAGCCTTTAGATTTTTTAATTTTCAGTTAGTGTTTTGCAACGTTTAGCCAGTTTTTGCTACTTTTGGCTAGGCTCTTATTAATTTTAGCAAAACTTTATTATTTCAGCCAAATGTTTCTTACTTTAACCCTACTTTTTGGTCCTTGTAGCTAGTCCTTTTTTACTTTAAGCCTTTAGTCTTTGACATTTTTAGTTTTCAGTTAGTGTTTTTGCTACATTTAGCTAGTTTTTGCAACTTTTGGCTAGCCTCTGATTAATTTTAGCTAAACATTTTTTTTTACTTTTGCCAAATGTTTCTTAATTTAGGCTAACTTTATGGTCTTTATAGCTAACCCTTTTTACTTTAAGCCTTTAGTCTTAGACATTTTTCATTTTCAGTTAGTGTTTTGCTACATTTAGCTAGATTTTGCTACTTTTGGCTAGTCTCATTAATTTTTGCAAAACTTTTTTACTTTTGCCAAAAGTTTCTTACTTTAAGCTAACTTTTTTGTCATTGTAGCTAGCCCTTTTTTTACTTTAAGCCTTTAAACTTTGACATTTTTTAGTTTTCAGTTAGTGTTTTGCTAATATTAGCTTACTTTTAGCCACTGTTGGGTAGCCTCCTTTTAATTTCAGCTTAACTTTTTTTAAAAACTTTTGCTAAACTTGTTACTTTGAGCTAACTTTTTTCTTCTTGTAGTTATAGAAACTATTGGGTGCCTGTGCATACTTCTCATTCTATGTCAATTTGAATATTTGAGTACTTTCACACAGTTTTGTTAACCAACTCCAACAGTTGTTGCCCAGTGAGATTCTATCTTAACATTTCAAAAAATCTTGATAACTACAAAACCAATCAAAAACCCAAAGGAAGTTAAAGCTACACACTAAACCATCACAATTCTCATCAGAGTAGGCAAATAAGTATGTCCAGATGATAGATCAAAGCAGGAACAAACAATTCATTAACAGGGTTGCGTACCGTTCTCCTCGGGTCCTGTGGCCTCCGGTGTGCCCAGGCGGCTCAGCTCCTCCGGGGCTTCTGGGTAAATAATAGCAGTGTCGCCGCGCTGCAGGTACTCGGCGATGCTCACCACGTGGCTGTCGCCGCTGTCCAGCTTCCGCTTGGCAAAGAAGTCCTCCAACTCTGAAGTGCAATCCATGCTCTTGACTGCAGAGAGAGAAGAAGAAGAGGGACGGTGAAGGAGGCAGACGGATAAATCGGATAAATTAGATTCACTCCCCCACCCGCGAGAAATGTCTTACAGGAGAATATTGGGAACATAGTGGTGGAAATGCGATGAGGATAGCCACCCTGAAACATTACAGCAGTGCTTTGGGGGGAATATATCTACATTACCAGGCTCGCTTGTCATTCCATGCCTGCTAAAACAAGAAATGTAACTTAATCTGGCCAAAAATCAGAGATAGATGTGCTACTATGAGCTTCTAAGGAGCAAATGTTTTAGAAAAACTTCACTGACCTAATTTACGTCTGACAGAAAATCTGATTTACAGTTCAGGACTGTAAAATAAAAGAACACCCCCTCCTCTGTTCACATATACATACAGATATACACAATCATGTCTTAATCAACAGCAGAGCCACGTTTCATTGTATCAGCTTACACATGAAAGGTCAATCAAGAGGCTATGGCTTTTGTTGGTTCTGTGTAGAACAGATTACCGAGGCCAAACCACAAGCCGAAGCAGAAAAGGAGACTCTGCCATAGCTGAGCAGAACGCGTCTTAAGCCAGCCAAAGTGCTGAGGCCACACAATGTGAAATTATTTCCCAGTCCCTTCTCTTCAGGGAAATTCTTAAGCTGCAGCGTGGAGATAGCTGCCTCGGAAATAAAACACACACACACACACAAAAAACCTTAGCTGAAAGGAAATGGCAGCCTTCATTAGGCCAAAAACCACGCACACAAACAACCTGGAGAGACTCCGCGGGCTGTTTGGAACCGAAAACCCAAGTGACGTCTCGTCAGCCCCACACCCCCTCATCGTTAATGAGACTTTTACACGCCAAGCCAAGGTGAGGTTTAAAGAGCGATTTGTTCGGCCGTGATGACTCCACCAGCCAATTTGTGAAAGGTCAAGGTAGTAGATATTTGGATGTCAAAAATGGCGCTGAAATGTCACCGGTGCCAATGGATCACTTTTGATTCCAGTGATGGCAGAATTTACGGTATTCTCATTAGGTGATGCTGTGAAGACCACAAAGTTAATTGAGAGTGGCTGAATGTTCCACAGATGGACGGATGATTGACCTGGATTCGGCTCAGCACAATCAGCTTGAACCTGAGAGATTAAATTGTATTTATGGCCTAAACTAGTATTCGTACCCACAGACTCATGTTCGGGCTGCTGTTATTATGCTGTATTTTTTCGCATGATTGGGCTACCACAGCCCTCTGTGTGGAGCAGAGAGCAGCACCCGGGGGAGTAAATGGTGGGGGTTGAGGGCCTTGCTCAAGGACCCAGAGTGGGGAAAACACGGCGTACACAATTTTGTTCCACCTCATGTACCACATGTGATGCACATAGGCCTGTCACAATAACACATTTTGCTGGCAATTAATTGTCTCAGAAATTATTGCGATAAACGATAATATTGTTTGAAATTTTACAATAATTAATTGTCAAATTTTGGAAGAAATGTTGATTTGTTTGGAGTGTAGTACCTTTATTTGACCACCTGATGTCAGTATAAGGCTGTTTGAACCAAAGGTTGGATAGTTGAGCAGCGTGTCTCTCTAAGAAAAATGGGAGGGAGGGCTCTTGACGTGACATGGGCTGATATGGTGACATGGCGGACGCACGGTGATTTGAGCTCTTTAGCATAGCATTTTGCACAAAAAGCTTGTAATTAAAAAAAATCAGTAAACAAGTTGTCAGCTTCTTTTAGCAGATAAAAACAACTTTTACACGAAGGCACGGGTTTCAACCGTGAATTTTGGAGCTCGACAAGACGGATGTTTATTCCCGAGGTTGGTCTGTTAGCTTAGCTCGTAGCTTAGCTTCTTTTAACTGTCCAAAAAAAAAAAAAAAGCGATTTTGGACAGTTAAAACAGATTTTAAAGAGAAAGGAAAAAGGGAGGGGTCAGTGAAGAGCACCGGAGTTGAGCCGTGTCTTCAGTAGAAAGAGAGAGACACGAAGAAATGATAAAGCTGATAAATGAAAATGAGGTTGATAATTTTCATTCATCATACAATTAATTGATTTATTGTTTACCGCGACAGGCCTAGATGTGAATGACAATAAAACCTACTTGAACTTGAAATGAGGGTGGAGGCAGGTGTGAGTGCTTCACCTCTCCCACCCACATTTTGATGTTGGTACGCGGAGTTGAACCAGCGACTTTCCCATGACAGGTCCACCTTCTCTAACCTCTGCACCACCACTCCCCCAGTCAATCCCAATAAGTACTCCTGCAATATTGCATGATATTAAGCTACAATTCCATCATTTCCCATAAGATGATTGTATTCTAAAGCTCTGGCATGAAAGGGGGTGGGAAATACGCATTCCTTCAAAGAATGCTAGGCCTGTAATTATTTTATGCTTTTATGCACATATCACATTGAGATGGAAAACATAAAAGTGTTTCTTTAAGGAGAAACGGAGGAAATCACCTGGATCAAAGTGTGCTTTGGCACTGCGACGTGACTGAACTGCTCATGCCTTTAAACAAAATCACATGTGATCTAGTGGCAGCGAGCTCACCCTGTATTGTTTCCAAAAAGTCCTTACAGCAGGCAAAATGGAAAACATATTCTCCGCTTGAATTTTCAGCAAAGTAAAAGAAAAGAAGAAAAAACGAGAGAAAACTCAGCAATGAGCAGAGACTAATGAAAGATGAAGGGGAGGCTTTCGAGGCACGGCTTTGTGGCGTTCTGTGATGTGAGTTCGGTTTACCGGGAAAAATGTCCGAGGCCAGTTGTTGAGGTGGCCAGGATGATATCATGGAACGGAGCGGGTGTGTGGCTCCAAATCAACCCAACACCTCAAATAAAACAAGGCAGAAGGAGTTCAGCTCCACCAGATGAAACACTTAGCTAACTGGGAGGGCTAGAAGAAGCATGTTCCAGCAAAGTTTATTTAAAAAAAAATCATCCCAACTGCCTGTAGATTTTCCTCGGTGGGGGTTGAGTCAGCAGAGGAACGATGTCTTTTTAATTACAGTTTGCAATTAGTAGTTTGTTCGTTTCTGATGTTTTAGTCCGCCACCCTAAAGACGGGACCCACCTATGGGTGGTGCTAAGCTAACGGGACTAAATCTGCTTCTTTGACAAGAAGGTGGGAGTTTCTGTGAAAATATAACCGTTCGGCTGTGGTTCAGCTTCATTTGTGGAAGAACAAATAAAAATACAAAGAGCAGCAACTCTGACTAACATCGTCAAAACTCTTTCTAGCACCTTCTAAGTACCAAACATTACAACGAACTCCGTTCCCAACAATGTTAGGAAATTTAAAATGTTTATTTTTCAAACGGCAAGTCTTGCTATAAGATCCTTAGCTCTGACAGCTTGAACCCACACACGTCTGTTTATCTCGGTAAAGTTTAATTTTAGCTAACTTCTTAAAACTTTTCGACAGCCCCTTGCAAATTAATGCGCTGACGATGCACTCCCCAGGTGAAAATTTTAGCTAGTATCTTACTAAAATGTGACTGTTGGAGACTTGTTGGTGAACAAATTTCACAAAGGATAAAAGTAACTAAAAGTTAGCTTTAGCCTAACAGTGGCTATAAGCTAAAATGAGCAAAACTGTTACTAAAAGCTAAAATTAGCTCACAATACCTTAAACCTAAAAGAGCAAAAATGAGCAAAACATTTGCTAAAAGCTAACTGTAGCAAAACTAAAGCTAAAAGCTAAAATTAGC